>NC_089761.1:56424272-56471772 GCF_040412425.1 Macrobrachium rosenbergii | reverse complement strand
CAGTGAGCAGTTAATAAATGAACCCACACACCAATCTGGCAAAAGTCATGACCTTGCATTCACAGATGTTACAAGGACTGTAGCTTGTCAAGCAGGTTTGCAAGTGGTTTCATCTGATCATTATTTGATGAAGGTTAATGCGGAGATGGAAAATGTTGTTCCTAATGCTTTCTAGTAATGTTCAATGGCCTTCAGGTCTAGAGAAGTCAAAACTTTGCTTCTGGGCCTTGACAGTTATGGTGAATAGACCCTAATGGGATATTTCCCATCTCTTCTAAAATGCTGCAGATTTCATTGCTCATAAGATTACTACTGTTTCCAGAACATTAATTAGAACTGCAAGTTTTCCTTCTGTTTGAAGGAAGTTAACATTTCTGCATTGCCTTAGGGACTATGTCCGTCCTCATATCCCTCTGAAATTAGGCCAATTTCAATTACCCTTGTTTTATCTAAGGTTTTTGAGAAGCTGCATCTTTGTATGTTTGTTGAAGACAATAACCTGCTAACAGCATTACAGTTTGGGATTTATGAAGGCCTTGGTACTTGTGAGGCACTCTTGGCATATCCACTGTCTTTCAGAGTGCTCTTGATGAGGGTGCAGACCCATATGTGGTCGGCCTAGACCTTTAGAGCAGCCCCTGACCGTGTGAATCATGGAGCACTTAACTACAAGCTAAGATTATTGGGAATTGGTGGATCTTTCATTTATATTTCAAAGAATTTTCAAAAGGCAGAACCCAAAGGGTTTGTTGATGGCCAGTACAGTAACTTTGGTAATGCCATTTCCTCAAGGTAGTGTTCTTGGGCCTTTGCTCTTTTATTATCTATACTAGTGACATGTGACAAGGTCTGGGGAACAAACTGACTGAATACGTCGATGATGCTACTCTTCTGGCTGTTGTTTCTTCTCCACACCTCAGGTCTGTAGCTGCAGAATCCTTGAAGACAGATCTAGTACGTATTCATGAGTGGGGTTGGCTTTGGAGCTTAACCCTTCTCAAACTTAAAGTATGATAGTCGATCCAGAACAATTTTTCCTTTGCATCCTGATTTACATTTAAATAGCACAGTTTTAAATGTCAGTGACTCTGTTAAGACTTTAGGTGTAACTTTTGATAAGAGATTGACTTTTGAGAAGCCTACATGTAATACTGTGGTAATGTTTTAGAATGCTTCAGGATGAAGCTATTATATCAACGTTTTGCAATTCTTTTCTTCTTCCTTCACTGGAGTACTGTTCCCCAGCGTGGTCTTCCGATGCAAACTCTCATCTCAGATTCTTGGACAGAGCTGTCATCAGTCAAATTTATTTTGCCAATTCTTAATGTTGATTTGTGACATAGGCGTAAAGTGAGTTCATTATCTTTGTTGCATAAAATTTACCACGATAACAAACATCCTCTGCACTTTTCTTTACCCGACCTAGATGTTTTTGCTCGCAAAACTAGGCAGGCTGCTGCTGCAGTGTGTCCTTTTGTAGCATCAGGTTAAATACTACTCAGTTTGCTAGTTTTATCTTGGCTACAACTAAAATGTGGGACAGTTTGCCTAATGCAGTTGTGGGAACTTCTGATCCCCAAATATTTAAACGAGGACCAAATTCCTTCCCGCTCTTTGCTGAGCTGACGTCTCCTGAATTTCAGGTGTTTCGGTTTTATTTTCTATTCCCTTACATTTATATATTTATCACCTGTTCCTATAACTTTTCTCTCTCTGAAGGCTGATATCTCTTTGGAGCCTTCGTAAATTTACAGTCTACTCTATGTCCACAAGAGTTTTCAGTTGAATATTTAAAGAAAGAAAGGAATGAAAGTGTTCAAGTTAATTCCCCTCCGTCCACTCCACTCTATCACGAATTTTACTAAACGCTCTACTTTAAAACGCTGATACATGTCGTTAATTCAAAGTATTTCAACAATACTAATAAGATACTCATTTGTTGCAGTAAACAACATATCTTTACATGTTTTCCAAATAAATCTATGACAATAATCCCTCATCCCCTCAACAAATATGGAAAAGAAAATCACCACGAAAACTGTTTTTAAATGACACACAGAGAATGATGTAAAATAAATGAATTTGTGAGAAAAAGAATGCATGTAAGAAAATGATTGTAAAAGGCTGACGATGATAAAGTGGAAATTTCCAACATTAGGACTTTGAAAAAGCCGAACAGAATAAATAGCACATGTAAAAAAAAAAAAAAAAAAAACTCATGAAAAAAAAACTTCTCATAAAGGCGCCATTAAACTTTCAGGCTGTATTTTTACGCTAAAAAACTACTATATATAAAACTTTAACTTTGTCTTTTCCTAAATTCATGTTTTAAAAATCCCATTACCCTAAACAAGAATATATCTGGTAGTTTTGTTCAATAAAAAATGGAGATATGGAGAGAGAATATCAGACAAATATTCCATACCTGTGGGGGTAAGATAACCATGTTATGGGCTCACCATTTTTTTAATTATACCAATAATAATGGTAGTATAAATTCTTACTGATTACAGATTGCTTAAGCCTGCTTCTTCCTCTTTCCATTCATTTCTCCACACCTAGCTGCGACTGACAGCAGTCAACTTACAACAGTTTATTTACTGCTTAAACCAACGAAAACATAATAGGCTCTACTGAAAAGCACCTACATCGCTTCTTTCTTATCCCGGGTTCGAACACGGGTCTTTTCGGATGAAACATGAGTATTACAGTTTCCATTAAGAGGAGAGAGAGAGAGAGAGAGAGAGAGAGAGAGAGAGAGAGAGAGAGAGAGAGAGAGAGAGAGAGAGAGAGAGACTTCCATAAACGATTCCATTCCTGTGCTTCTGGCACCGAACTCTGCAGCCAAAGAAAGAGAGAGAAAGATAGAGAGTCATTCCGTCCTAGAAACGAACCAACCAGCCTAAGAAACCCCATCACAAGACGCCATCACGTCCATAACGGATATGACGTCAATGGCTATCGGTTAACCATTTGACATTCAATTTAGCGCAAATAGAGAATTCGAGAGCTCTATTTGGATAAGACAATGACCCTCCATTCGGAAACATCTCTTTTCATATCTCGTGGTCTGGCTTTATCAGGGATACTCAGCAAGAGAGAGAGAGAGAGAGAGAGAGAGAGAGAGAGAGTTATTTACAAACGTGTATGTATGATATACTTTTAACCGTGAAAGACAAAACTAATAATTCAGGATCCCTTGAAATTAAACACACACACACAATGATGCAAGAGATATGCTGCTCGAATGGTCCTTTTGGAGATCATCAAATCAGAATGACTGACAGAAAGAACGAAAACAAAAAGAATGAGTGACAAAGATAGATAATCCTGGACGAGGAGGAGGAGGAGGAGGGAGGAGGAGGAGGAGGAGGAGGAGGAGGAGGAGGAGGAAGGCGGGTGTAAAGAGTTTAGCCATGATATTTCTAACCCATTTACGTCCTCAATCTCTTTCTCATATAGAAAGAGATAACCAGGGGAAAGGAAGAAACAAAGCCAAGAACTGTCCATCGTTATACTTTCATTCATCGCTTACACCTATTAAATGAGAAAGCGGCCCATATCTTTGAACAAGGAAACCTTTATTTCTATCATACTTTCCTTCATGTCGTCGACTTAGATCCTATTTGCACGACAACACTGCAAAATCACAGTGGGCAGAAGCTTTCTAGTAACAAAATCAGGTGGGCAGAAGCTTTCTAGTAACAAAATCACGGTGGGCAGAAGCTTTCTAGTAACAAAATCACGTGGGCAGAAGCTTTCTAGTAACAAAATCACGTGGGCAGAAGCTTTCTAGTAACAAAATCACGTGGGCAGAAGCTTTCTAGTAACAAAATCACGTGGGCAGAAGCTTTCTAGTAACAAAATCACGTGGGCAGAAGCTTTCTAGTAACAAAATCACGGTGGGCAGAAGCTTTCTAGTAACAAAATCACGCGGGCAGAAGCTTTCTAGTAACAAAATCACGTGGGCAGAAGCTTTCTAGTAACAAAATCACGGTGGGCAGAAGCTTTCTAGTAACAAAATCACGTGGGCAGAAGCTTTCTAGTAACAAAATCACGTGGGCAGAAGCTTTCTAGTAACAAAATCTCGGTGGGCAGAAGCTTTCTAGTAACAAAATCACGTGGGCAGAAGCTTTCTAGTAACAAAATCACGTGGGCAGAAGCTTTCTAGTAACAAAATCACGGTGGGCAGAAGCTTTCTAGTAACAAAATCACGTGGGCAGAAGCTTTCTAGTAACAAAATCTCGGTGGGCAGAAGCTTTCTAGTAACAAAATCACGGTGGGCAGAAGCTTTCTAGTAACAAAATCACGCGGGCAGAAGCTTTCTAGTAACAAAATCACGGTGGGCAGAAGCTTTCTAGTAACAAAATCACGGTGGGCAGAAGCTTTCTAGTAACAACGTTGAGAAAATTAGGATGACGTGGAACCTGTATATTCTAATATATAGATGCGTTTGTCACCATTTATACTTTTATAAAGTTCAACAAATTAGAACATTCTTACACCTGATTCCATTAAAGCATAAGAAGACTTTTTCTCACACGTTTAAGTCTTTGAGAAATAAATGGATTCCTTCATCATTTTTAATTTACTGTTTACGAAAAAAGGAGCAACTACGAGATTACAATAAGAATAATCCCTGAAAGAAAACTTTGGTAAAACTCATGACAAAATTGCTAGCAATTTTATAGATGTTAAAAGAACTAAAAATATGCATTTTCACCCATAAAAAAGAAAAACATCAGAGGCATCAGAAACTCTGTATCCTTCCAATCCTTTCATCAAAAATTCTATGAATGGCTAATTCCTAACTACGCTGGGGTATTTTCCCTTTTTACAATTTCATCGACTGCAAACCCCCCAACCAATCCAAACCCACTTTCTCGTTCTCATCGATGGAAAATATTTCGATGTAGGATCATAGGAACTTATGTGCCTCAGGGACGATTCCCCCGAGGAAGAGGTCAATGGGGAGAAGAGTGAAGACATTTTCACAGGTCTGAGTCTTGAAAGAATTTACTTTGCGGAGCTGCGTCGCTTCAGAAACGATTGGAAGACAATAATGTAACGGCATGGATACACTATATCATCTAAAAAAAAATCAACGAAGGGCACAGGCACACAGCTTTAACACTTCATATAAAAGGAAAAATATAAAAATATTGAAAACGGAAATTATTTCCAGTTAAAAGGAGTGAGGATCTGGTTCAAATTTTGACATGTGACACAAAGGGTTAAATATTAAAATCAATTCATACCATTCCACAAGCAATGGGAGTCGTATCGCGCCCGCATACACATACATAATACATACATACATACATACATACATTCATACATACATACATTCACAGCTGAAACAGAGCTGCCACATAGTAAGATGAATTTAAAGACAGGAAAAGGGGAACTGCATGCCCATTTGTTTCGGATTACTTGAAATGAAGTTGGACGTACTACCTCCCCACCCCTCTCATCGCACTTTTGTTGTGGATCATCTGCCCCCTCCAATGATTTAATACGGGACGACGGCAATTTAAGCCTTGGTAATTTAATTCCCTATTTCAATGATTCCATCTCCCACCCAATTCCCAATCATCTGCAGCCATAGATATCAGACCATTTTCAATCTGCGCCTCTAACGCTATTCATTGGCTGAAGCCTCATCGCGTCCTGCGCTCTTTACACCAACTCAAAGCGCTAACAAAATGTGACTGAATAAGGCGGATACATGAGCGTGCACATGTACACCCAAGGACATTAATAAAAAAAAATCCATATAGGAACATAGCAATTACACATGTGTACACACTAGCGAGAACAAAGAACAGGCAAATCATATTCAAGTACATTTATAGTCATACGTGAGCAGAAGAAATAATGAACGAGGGAATATAATACGTAAGCGGAAGGAATAATGAACTAGGGAATATGCACGAACACTTACAAAACAAGAGTAAGATGAGTGAAATGAATACGGTCATAAGCACGTACATATGTATTCCAGTTACAAAAGGAAAATTTAATTCGGACGTATGCATTACATGCGTACACCTATTTATTATAAAGAGAGGAACTGATGACGACGGATAAACGTTAAACTGCACTCACTAGTAAATAAAAATGGCTGTGTCTATATGTACATAAAAGTTTACACAAGGACGACAGGAAAAGACTGATATAGTCATACGGACGCACACGCGTACCCCATAACGTAGAAAAGGGATTAGATCATTAGGATATATTTACGTACACATGTGTACCCTCAAGCAAGAAGAGAAAACTAGTTTGAGAGACCTTGATCGTCCTTAGGGCAAATATTCCATTTCTGAAAGCTTCAATCTTATTGAATGCCAACGTAAAGAAGAAATTATGACTCGGGGGTAATTAGGGACAACATGATATGATGGTAAAAACACCTTATCCTCTGGGAACAGAGAGGTACAAAGGGCAATCATTAAATGCAAACGTAAATATATGCATTTATTTCAGATAAACTGCATATGGAAAGAGAGAGAGAGAGAGAGAGAGAGAGAGAGAGAGAGAGAGAGAGAGAGAGAGAGAGAGAGAGAGATATTGTCTTTTATATTACTACTGCAAAAATTATAAGCCTCGGGTAGATATATATAAGCAGGTACAAATGCCTTAGAGACAGTTCATTAATCCTGGGACTAACTGGAAAAAATTACAGCAACAAAATAACGTGTAACGAACTAAAGAAGATTCAGACCAAGCATGAAACTCCAGGACCTGTATCAAGTAGTTGCATAAGCAGTGTTCTTAAACTTAATTTCTAAAAACTCTTTACCAATACCATGACAAGGAACCTTAACTCCCACGCCAACTTGACATTACAGAAAGCATTCCAACCATCCAGCCAATCTCACTTCCCCGTAAAAACGACAACTATCCATTTCAGGGACCGCGAGTCATCGTTTTTCTCAAATATCTTTCAAACTAATTATTTGATCGAAATGGTACTTTGACACAGTGTTCAAGACACTTCCCGCTAATTTCTGGTAATATAGTGCATTAAAGTTAAGTATACCTTAGTTTAACCAAACCACTGAGCTGATTAACAGCTCTCCTAGGGCTGGCCCGAAGGATTAGACTTACTTTACGTGGCTAAGAACCAATTGGCTACCTAGCATTGTCAAATGGTGTTAGTTAACGCGTTTACTCTTGACTTTTAAAGGCAAAGTCGCATGAGTCAGCAGGACTCATCTACAGAATCGAACGTCCGCTATCCTCCATGGACAGGAAAAGGGGGCGCTGATGGGGGAGGCCAGGAAAGTGGGTTAAAGGAGGGATGAGGAAGAGAAGGGGGAGAGAGGGACGGGATGGGGGTAAAGGACGTTCGAATGCATAGTTTGGCGATGCTTGGCAACACCATGTAAGTCAAGAGTAAACGCCTTAACTAAAACCATTTGACAATGCACTATATTACCAAAAATTAGCGGGAGGTGTCTTGTACACTGTGTCAAAATACCATTTCGATCAAATATTTAGTTTGAAAGGTATTTGAGAAAAACGATGACTCGCGGCCCCTGAAATGGAGAGTAGTTATACATAATCAGGACAGTTTCCTGGCACAGTTTATCTTCATTAACACATTGTCATTTTAGTACGTTTCAAAACGTGGGTTGTTTATAATAGATTGTGAAAATGTACCGTGCTCTTGCAACATATAATTGTAAGTAGCCCTTGGTTTCTCTTATTAAACGAGAGCATCGGGAAGGGTGAAATGTACGAGGTTGACGACTGGATGCATTGGCTGAGCCTTACGATCAGTTTTCGTTCTAAAACTATGACGAAGTAATGACTACAAAGGAAGTTCCCAGCTGGTGCCAGAACAATGGCCCCGTTAAAAATTCAGCAGACAAAGGAAATATCTTGTTCCACACAAAGATCCTTTTTCACATTTGCTGGTTTCAAGGGTCAACTTTTACTGAAATTGATTTTTAATTTTATACCTACACAGAGGCCACAAAGAAATTAATGATGGACGTGTGTAAAAATAAGAAATACTGTTGTAAATACTGCTATAATATTTTTACTGTTATGTAAATGTTAAAATAAAAACCTTTATCAAAAAAAAAAAAGAGCATTAACGATCGTCACCCTTTCTTTTTCCCCAAAAAATTTCCATTCATCATTAACAGGAGATCGAGTCTGGCCATTCCCTGCCCCTCTTCCGAGCTCCAAAGTTATCGACCATTGTGGTCCAAGTCCCCCTACTTCCCGATAATATACAGTCCAATCACATCACCATCGCCAATTCAGAAACCTGTCGTGACACCCAAACACGGTTTTTGGCATTTTTACAAAGCCCAAACTTTAAAATACGTTTCTCACTTTCTACTGTTTTTATTTTTTTTCACTCGCAAGCGGAAGATAAATTGTCTAATTTACATCAGCGCTCGGGAACTCTGAATTTAGGAGCAGGGAAAAACTAACGAGTGAACAAAAGCACTCACTTCAAAAAGAGATTATATGTTAAAGATACCACATCCCATTAGCTCCGACATAATTAACTGTTTTGGAAACCAAGCAAGAAAATATCAAAATCATATAATTACGGTCTACAATTACCAAAATGAAATAATTGTTCTCCATATGGAAGGGACACTGAAAACTAAAGAGGAAAAGGTTAAGTACATCAGTGGTTGGCAGTACAGGACTTCGAATTCACCCAAAAATGGTTCTTTTAGATGAGCTTTCACCGACGCTGGTAATGCCGAGCTCCTTGGATCAAGGGTCTTTCCAGAATGAAGGATTCTTCGACAATGTCTTAATTAATGTTTCCTATAAAAAAAACCTTCTGCAAGCATACACTGGTAACTTGCGCAATAAAATCTTTTATGAGTACATGTAATTAGTAATGTGAATACTCCTGTTTAAAGATATACGTGCAATAGTGTCTGACCATCCAATACAGCATAAATAAGTAGCAACCTTCTACGTAAGGCTCTGAGCAGTAAAATTTTCCAACAGCTTTAGCCTCGAATACCGAAGGAAGGGTGCACATTGACAGAAATACTGTTTGAGTCGGGCTATTTCTCTGATGTCTAAGGTATCATTATATAATTTCAGTATTAATAACAGAAATCATTCAAAAGCTAATTCGTATTCATGTCACATATTAATGATGTCTAATTTCAACGCTCGCAGCAGGAATTAACAATTTAATTCAATTTTACAATGACAACGATTTATTAAAACAGCCAAATAGAAAATATCACGAAGAATGCCCTTGTAAAACACTGCACTGTAATATCTCGATACATACACAATGAACTTTATCAAAATGTCTGCATGGTTCGAGAAATTATCTTCACATATAAATATCCCAGCACGGTATTTTTATTACCTTGATGGTTCCACCGTGCAAAAAGATAACAACGACATAACTACTGCGCTAATAACGTTCTCACTGCATTAAAATACTGTACATGTACAAGAAAAAAATTATTTACTAGTAAGTAAACATAAAATAAAGAAAATATATGAGAAAAACATACATAAAGTTATCAGTCAAGCACAGCAATCCTGCAGGGTTGTATGCAGATAATGATCACCTGATGCAGGGGTAAACAAGCAAACAAACAAACACACGCGAGCGCGCGGAAAAGAAAGGCTTACTATTTACTGCATAAATTTCACCTACGCAACTGTATTGCACAGTAATGAATAGTTGAAATGGAATCAAACTGCGATTCCGTGAACAATTTAGGACTGCATAAACGATCTGCATCAACAAAATATCAGGAAAGCAATTAATTGGATTTACAGAACAAGAAATATTGCGGATAAATGAGCACCATTTAACAACATTCATAGATAACCGACAACTGAAAGACAAAAAATTTGATTTAAAGGTTAAATGCTGAAAATGAAGAGAGAATCGGTCACCATCTTTTTACATAAAAAGTACACCAAAACATCTAGTAAGGTAAGTGAGTGTATATGTGTGTGTATTATATATATAATGTATATAATTATAATCTTGTACAGATATGGCGAACTAATGATAGTATTTCATGTGTCATGAACAAAATTCATAAAAAAAAATCTTCCAAAATAAAGGAAAGACTTTTGGTAAGGACATTTTGTGAATAAACTACTTGGTCTAAAACATTGCCAAATCCCAGAGATAAATGTACTCTTTAGATGACGAAAAGTCATTCAATAAAAAAAAATGGTGATAATGAACACGCCTCTTTAAAAATGACGAAAACATGAAGTGTGACAGGAGGCAGCAATTGGGTTACAGGCACCCTTCACTAATCAATATGACGGGGAACTTCAAATAGTCGGCATCAGTCAGAGGATGTTCTCTGACAATACATTTGCTTTAGACCTTACACAAAATTTTTCCTAAAGGGCTAAAAGACATTTCTATGAGTAACTTTTGGCAACGGTTAATAAATTAATACACTTTTACTTCTGAAACTTATTTGTAGGTTAAATAAATTTGGTGGTTTAATACCGTACTTAATGAAAATGCCTGTATAGCTGATTAACAAGCAATAGAGTTTTTTGTAATTCCCAAGTTTGACTATTTGGAAGAGATTCTTTATCATAATTACGGCCACACGTAAAATTTTTCGGATAATTCAAGAAATTATTTTATATTCAACGAAGAGTACCAAATATTCCAATAAATGAGAAAAGTCGAACATGCTATGTCGCATAATTTATTTGCCCGTGTAACTGCTTAAGAATCTAGTTAGTTACACAACTAGATTCCTTTTGGCTTAATTTGAAAACTCATATCCTGACGAGGAAACACTGCACACGAATACTAGAAAAACAGGAAAAGCTGGTGGGAACACTAAAGTATTACAACATGATATAAGAAGAAAGAAAACGATCAGGGTATCATATGGGGATTCCACTCATAATATGGTAATGATGCATTTAATTCCATACATTGCAGAAAAGTAATCTATAATGTCATACCACAAGAGATTAGGTCTTAACTCGTGAGAGCAGTGATTTTAAATGCAATTGAAAAGCCACGTAAAATGACAATGAAAGCGTAAGCAAAATTACCAAAAGAAAATGTAACTATGAACAACTGCATGGAACGATAAGTCACAAAACGAAATCAACAAGAATAAAAAAAAAAATCTAGCAAGGCTGAATCAAGACGACACGAGCGGACTGCTGGGTCGATGCCAATTACCCTTTGAGGCCAATCTAATTACCAAAGTGATCACCCATCAGCACAAAAAATACAAATATTCATTCCTGGCATGGCGGCCTTACTTAATAACGTCATTAACCTACCCATCAGAATTTTTCCAAACTTTTTCAAGGATCCAATCACGCTTCTTGATTTCAAATTGAGCAATTAATAAGGGATCAGGGTACATCAAATCGCCTTTCTTCTATCAGATTATTCTGCTTATATACAAACGAACATTATGTGAAATCTACATTATTTATTTAACAAGAAGGCCCCCTCTCTCTCTCTCTCTCTCTCTCTCTCTCTCTCTCTCTCTCTCTCTCTCTCTCTCTCTCACATACAAATTTTTTAAGCTTTCCGTATCTGTTAATCCATGCTGACATAGAAAAGGCTGTAAATTTGTGTGATGACTTAAGCGGCGCAGCATTCTATAATGTATAAGTCAGTATGAAGTAGAGGTATGCG
Source organism: Macrobrachium rosenbergii (assembly GCF_040412425.1). Taxonomy (NCBI): domain Eukaryota; kingdom Metazoa; phylum Arthropoda; class Malacostraca; order Decapoda; family Palaemonidae; genus Macrobrachium; species Macrobrachium rosenbergii. The sequence continues at coordinate 56,460,119 of NC_089761.1, read as the reverse complement.
TAAAAAGTACACACCAGACAATGAAAGCAACAAATATGGCATCTACAGAATATTTTACCTTACATGAGTTCACTTAAAAGGTAGCTGAGTCATTACCTCAGAAGTAAGAATATTAACATGTAGAAAGGTTTAAATTACTTTATTTTCTTTACAAAAATGAATTTCTTTTTTTTCTGCAAAGGTCTCTACCATGACAGAATCTCCAAATACAAACATGCTTTTCTAGAGCCAAAAAAGATAATTTCCAAAGGTAGAAATCGCTTGCCGGTTTCTGCACTAAACCAACTTGCCCGTTCCAGACTTTACAGACATGGCAAAAGAGCGGACTTTCCACTTTCTACAAAGAGGTGTGATACAGCTAAATGATTCTGGGTGAATTAAAACCAAAACGAAAAGGGAAAAAGTAAAAAAACAGTTTAGTACTGCCTCAAGAAATACAAGTTTAATACATATGTAATAATGATGTAATCAGTAATTAAATTCACACACCTATTCGTATAACACATCCACGTAACCTTTTTCAGACACCAGTGATGAAAAGCTTCTGTCAAATTATATGGCTAATTATAAAATTCCCAAAATCCTCACAAATGAATCGTATGATAAATGCAATTAAAAATGACTGCTCGTCTACAATGAGTCTTTCACCATACTCCCAACAGAAGGCAGCCATTTCCATCAATAAGTGATTCCAAGGGAGATTACAGAAGGGAAGGAGGAGGAGGGAAGAGAGGAAATACGCATCCTGATCTAGAGACCCCTCCATCCAAGGGTGCCTCGGGGTGTCTGAAAGCCAATGGGTGCGAGCAAGGGACGTAGAGCCCTTCCCTTCTCCCTAAACCCCAAGCCTCCTGCAGGGACCGGGAAGAGAAGGGAAGTAAAGGAAATAGCCGAGAAAATTAGTTTTCACCGGTGGGTAATTTTGTGCCCTTTCATCACTCTTGGCTAAAAACCACCTTCATTTTCTCAGTCGTCACACTCCTACCTTCACACTTTTCATTTGTCTCATTCCCATTCTCATCACGCGCACATACGTACACAAACACACATACGCATAAGCACATTCCATTCAACGACTTTTCCGGTGTTATTCAAGGAAGACATAAACGACAGTTAATTAATAAAGGACGAGGATTTAAAAGTCTGGCCATAAAAACCCGGATGTCTGAGAGAAAATAGTTAAAAAGAAAACAGCCAGTTAATTGTGAACATCTGAACTTCTTACTTAAAACCCGTTTTGTTTCTCCGTGACAGGAATTAATCCTCTTTCGATGTGAGTTTTCTATATCTGGCACCACTTTTTCCTTGCAATTTTTGCCCACTTGAATAAAATTGACCTTTAACCACTTGAGATGTCGTTCATAAATCATAAAACAAACATGAGCAACGAACGAAACAAAATAACATTATAAATGCGACCCAGGAAACTACAAAGAGCTACAAAGTGCAAGAGAAAAAGACAAAATACAGCTACTCACTATAAAGAAAATACAATACATATGCAAGTGTGCGCATGTGCAGTATAACAGTTCAGAAAATTAAATGCATAAAAATCTACAACCTGCTGGTGCGGCATGATCTCTGTCCCCCCCAAAAGTCCCTATTTACCAGAGTGTAATCCGAGAGGAGCGAAGGAGCTTCCGGGATATCCTGAAACCACCTTTCGCTTAATATAATTCATTTATATTTTATGAAGCCCAAAGTTGCCTGCAGCAACACGTAAATATCTGTATGAAAATTAGACTCGATAATATGATAATCTCTAAACGTAATTACCATAAACAATGCCAACGCGGTTCTTCTCATTACCATTAATTTTAAAGAGAGAAATGGCAGTGAGAATAATATCCAGACTTCAGATCGATGATAAGAAGAGGGCTGAAGATGGTTTACACACCACACAGACCTCATACCCGTGTGGTCTCTTAAGAGATGGATTCCGAGAAATTTCTTCCTGAAAAAACTTAGGAGTTTGGCTCAAGAGCAAAGCAGCCATGTCAAGCAAATTTCTTGGGATAAGTATATACACTAGGTATGTTTGTTTATAACCATATAGGGTTTCATGTATACAGGAACTAATGTACGTGCGAGTATAAAGTAACCTTATACGTGTAGTACAGATAAGAGATATTCATTTGTTTTTAACATGAAAACAATAGGTGAATGTGGAATGCAGGAAAATAATACAAAGGTTTGAAATATAATAAAGTTTCGGCACTCACCACAAACACAGAGGATATACAATGAGTTTTTTATTCCCACAATCACAAAATGTTCACAAATCTTAAGAAAAAAGTAAAAAATTAATTATACTATATTACCCATATCCCAATCTAATAGCACTCGTCAAATCGTCCATTTAGAATCACCAGGTCGTATCACCTTTGAAGAGTACACCAAGCACAATTAATTTTTGAACAATAAAGCCTCGCATATACTTTATCCGATATTCTTCTGAAGTGACAATCTCCCTGGCCTTTGGGGAATCTACCTAAGGCATCTGAAGACATTTATGGTTGGGCAAGTAATGCAAACAAGAGAGATACAGACCACCAAACATTCACCAGGGCAACTCCACGTATTGACTTGCAGAATAAATCTATACTCATCAAGCCGAAGGAGAGAAAGAGAGAGGAGGAGGAGAGAGCTTGGAACCACGTTGTCGAGGTGGCCTTCATTAACAATTCATAGACAAACAAGTAACTCACTCCCCAGGAAGGTCCACCTCTATCTAAACGGATTTGCCATCCACATCCCCAGAGGAGGAAGTGGACGGCGACGCCAACATTATTCCCCTGGGATTTCATCATCATTTCAACGATTTATAGTGCCACTTCACAGGAATATTCCAAGGATTGTTGAAGGAAGCCTTAAACGATACCATTATTCCGAAAGGACTAAGCCTTCCCCCAAGGCCTTTAAGACCCACGGCGCTGCTCGCCTTCAAGACACATGGCGCCCAATAAGACCCGACACGAAGTCTCGCGGATTTAAGGCGTTTAATTGTACAGTGACATAAGAGACTGCCATGTGATATGTTTGTCGCGTATTTTAGCAGAAATATAGTGTATTTCTTGAAAACAACAGCCCTTGAATGAGCTCGTCAGAGAGAGAGAGAGATTTTCTTGTAGCAAAAATCAGTAACGACAGTGTACCACTCCTAAATATCCCCTTCAGTTTAATAAAATAAACAAGAAATACATAAATAAATATATTAAATCAAACAGGAGCATCTTTCAATGAAACCACAAAGGTTAATCATGGACCAAGAGTAAACATGTATTCAACTTGCATAAAAATAACAACATATACACAAACAAAATAAGAGGTGAACAGAACAGGATTCATTTATTTCATTCACATCACAGAAAGAAACAGAGGATTACTAACTCACTGTTAGTCAATAAAAGATAATAATTACATTATACAGTTAATTCTTGTACAGCAATCGCGAATAATTCACTGACGTTTGCCGTTTGCCGTTTGCCATATGTGTGCGCACACATGAGGTGTTGTATACAGTATACACATCGCCAACAATATATATATATATATATATATATATATATATATATATATATATATATATATATATATATATATATATATATAGTGTGTGTGTGTGTATATGGAAGTGAAATGGGGATGGTGATTGCAAATTTAATTAAAAAAAAAAAGTTGAAGCTGATGAAATGAAATATTTGAATAGAGCATGAGGATCTAAAAGAGCTGAAAGGATGAGAAATGAAATGTGAATGTAAGTAGTAGTAGTTAAAGAGTTAACTTACGGGAAAGGCTGGTCCTAATTATTTTGAAATGGTCTGCCACATGGAAAGAACAGAGGACAAGTTAATTAAAAAGTCTATTTCATTCCGAAGCGTTAGGGCGAGGGCCTAGAAAGTGCTGGCTGGATAGAGAGGAAGAAATATTTTAAAGAAAGGTTTTTAATATCCAAGAAGAGCTAATGTGTAGCCTATGCAAGATAGAAGTCAATGGCAATGTGTTTATGAGGCTCCAGTGTATGTCAAGGAGCTAAATTTTGTTAAAGTTTTCCGCACAGTGGGTTCAGCTATGATATATAACTAAGTACGTACAAACACACACAGTAGACAAGTACGCAATCATTTCTATATCAAGAAAAACACAACCACTTCAAACTTTTACTTTGCTTACAATTCTAATATTGATGAATTCCTTCCAGAATTTACGAAAAAAAAATGAGGACAACACAACAAACGAATGAAGCCTTGGAATTCATGCTCCATTCAGGGATGCTTCATTGTCCAGAGGAAGTCTAAATTACATATTTATCTTCCTCCTTCCCTACCCCTAAGGGGGAAGTTTTCACGTTTCCTCAAACTCTTGTGTTTCGCATTCAGAAACGATCTTGAAGCCACCAACTTCATTTAACTTGCTGAAATTTTAATTCGCTGTCAAGAGCATCCCAAACTGATCTTTGTGAAATTCTCTGGGTACAGGAACTCTCCCTTTTACTTTTAAACTTCAATTTGTTTTCTCTTCAATTTCATACAAAGTCAACTTCATTCTCGACGATAACACCGTGAATCGAACTTTGCAATGTAAGAGATCATCTTGTCTCTTTCCCACACTCTTGTTCTTGAAGCTGGTGTGTACACAACGGTGGCATAACTTATTAAACCTCCACAAACTTCTGCTATTATTATGTGAATGGCACGATCATATCATTACAGGGGTATCTAAAAGATGGCGTATAATCAAACATGGAATAAACTGAAAAGTGCACTTATTAACATGATACAGAAAAGCTATCAGAATGGATATATCGCACTGAATATAAATTCAAGAAATAACTGCTCGTCCACTCTCCTTTTTTTTCCATAAGTAATGCGATATAAACAACAATAATGATACGAACTTCTTTAAAATATAATAATAAAAACTCGAGTAACTACAAATTCGGAAAGTACAGCGCGGACTCAATACTTAATCCATTTGGCATCTTAGGCTTCATGCGGCTGCCAAGTCTGTGGGAAGTTTGTAACCCTTAATTTACTGATTATAACAAAGGGTCTCGCCTTTTGATTACATCTTCAAAAAGACAAAATCCTCTCATTAAAACATCGAATAAGAGTACAAAGTCACTAAACTTTCAACAGAACACATTAGTTGAGTTAAAAGGAAAAATAGCCGAGTAGGGCCTAGAAGTGCACAACACAGCGAAAAGAAAATGAAAATCAAACTGCGCAAACATGCAGGTAAACAACCAGATGGAAATAACGCACTATAAAATGCAGCTCTGTATTCTCAAAATCCTCCCGAGAGCTGTCCAAAAGCTTACAATACGACTCAGCTGGATACATACTTGGAATGCAAAATTCGCAAACGCTACCAAGAAGCCACGGCAAAGGATACGGTATAAGCTGTGGAAAAATTTCTACATCATCATAGTTTGTTCTGAATACGGAAATACGCAAAGGCACACCAGGAAAACTAACAAGCATCTTTGAAATCAATGAAAACATTATATTAGAAATAAATAAAAAACCTGAAATAAAAATACACAACAAGTTTCTTTTAATGTTAGCAAAAGAAATTAAACAATCGTCGGTAAAAGCAAATGACATAACGCATATCTAAGAAACGTGATTCCTGAAGACTACTCAACAAACAAAAACACACATAATGTACATAAAACACACACACACATATCTTTACATATATATATATATATATATATATATATATATATATATATATATATATATATATATATATATATATATGTTATGTTATGATGTGCATAGGCATATATGTACCAGAGGGAAAACGACCGGTTTTGTCTATATAACTAAGACATAAACCGATCATTTTCCCCCATGGTACAGCTACACAGATACATTAGGTGTATGTTATATTTATAGGATTGAACCTTGGCTAGTTATGAGATTATATATATATATATATATATATATATATATATATATATATATATATATATATATGTGTGTGTGTGTGTGTGTGTGTGTGTGTGTGTGTGTGTGTGTGTATATACACACCATAACTAGCCAAGGTTCAACCCTAGTTAGAGCCAAAAACGGACATCAATGGGAAATAAACTTAATAATGTATATGTATATGTACATGTATATATATATATATATATGTATATGTACATATGTATGTATATAGTCTAAATACCTGTTTATCTACATATGTATATATACAGTATAAATATATACTGTAAATATGTGAGTCAGCGTGTGTATGTGAGAGAGCAAATAGGGCCTTGTTAATCAAGCTATAAGCCAACAGCAAACAAATCTAATAACGTATAATTAAGTCTACAATGAGTACCTCGAGCAGAAAGATCTCCTTTACCAATAAATGATGAGATTAAATGCATCTCATTAACGATCATCTGTAAATCTCAATGATCGTCTGCACTCTGAATTCTGCTTCAGTATTTAAGTCGCACATGAGAGTGAAAGACAAATTAATGAGGTACTAGTTTATCGCTGAGGTTTGCAAAGAATTCTTGTTGCAATGGGAATTTTGCAATAATCACAAAAGACGTTTGCTTCTCGTCATTAATACGTTAAGTGCAAACATACATCGACTTTGGATTACCAAGTTATTTTGAGAGAGAGAGAGAGAGAGAGAGAGAGAGAGAGAGAGAGAGAGAGAGAGAGAGAGAGAGAGAGAGAGAGACTAGACTCTACGGGATAGATCATTTTATTTACACACCGATACGTGAACTTTTGTCAAAGTCTACGGTAAAATGTGGAATTATTTCAATACCACCAGCCGGAAAAATGCCTCTGCTAAATCGTACAAACAAGTCGGTATCATATACTAAATTTACGCTTAATTGCTTTGGAAGCTTCAAAAATCTTTGCGACTTAGGAACCAAAAATTACATGGCCCATCATAAAGGAATGGATGTTAAGGAGTTCAAACGTATTTATGTAAGGGAAAATAGAAATATAAACATGTCTAAGAACACCAGCCGACAGTACTAAATTATTAATAACCGACCTACGGTTTTTTTTTTTTTTTTTTTTTTTTTTTTTTGTCTCTAACCGGCAAGTGTATCTGAGGAAAGTCGTTGTCATAATGCCCAAAAAGGTTGTGACCTGGAAAGCGCAGCCGGCACTCTACACGAATAACAAAGAGGGACGGAAAGTCAAGCCACATTCGTCCACTTGCTTCATTTAAACAGGCACTGAATTCAGCAACGAAATAAGAATACAGTTAGTTCCTTTATAGGCAAACATGTTTTGCAGCTATTGCCTACAATTTTTTCATGTGGTAAAGAGACACACATTTTCTATATAATCGTTTGCACCCAAAAGTATTTAGGTAGGTACAGACCTCTGTGCAAACACAATCTCCATTTTTAGCTGCTTGTAACTCCACTTTGATTTAAAAAAAAAATTAAAATAACTTTTAAATTTCACTTAATTTTCGTTATTGTGAAATATGCTACTTTTGATGATGTCTGAGCTCTTTTGCATGTAATTTAAAACTTCCATATGAGTTACCTTTTTAAAATGGGTACCTCACTTACGGCATTCTGGAGTCGCCCCCGCCTTTTTTTTTACAAACTTATGGTTTGGACAGGAAGATACTTAGTTCTAAGAGTCCTTACACACTTACCATCTAAACTGATTTAAACAATTTTTCTTCAATGCTGTAAATACACCATTGGGCCCTCTTGATAACTTCTTCTACATAGTATCCTGTTAATCTTTATTATTACACTTTATATATAAAACGAGGGACCTTCATAATGGTTTCCCGTAGCTAATAAACTATACTGCAATAAGAAACTAATTCACTTATCAATATCAAATAAATAAGTGACAACTTTCCCTGATTTGGATCACTCATTTTCATAATTTATGGATTTTTATTCAGTGATTTAAATAAGCCTTGTTTCTTGCATTTTTATGTCATGGATGATTTATCTAAAATAACTAATTTTGGCTTGTCACTCCCAAATATAATCCACAAGATTATCAAGTTATTTAATCAAAAAGGGCAACAAAATAATAACAGATGATACCTGTGCAAGATAATTAATGAGTCACGCTACTTCGTCGGTAGGTATTACTAAGGTAAGATTATCTATTACTAAAGAAAGAGGCGCCTTCTCACACATCTTAGCAAACAATGTCAGTACTACGAATAAAATCAAAATATATTCCTTTAAATTTACTACGTTAATAATACAGTTCTGTGTAAATTAATGATACAACTTTAAATTAATGATAAACACCCTTCATAACTGTTTTAGAAACCTAATTGTAAGTGATTCATTGCTGGTGGGAATGCAAGTCTTATGACGCAATGTCAGGTTCCAGAGCAGAACAATGGCTTGCTATCCCCCTTCATACATTAAATATACGTTCGCTATAGCTGTTTAGTAATTGACGTTAAGCAATGCTGGGAATGCCAAGTATTTTGGATGGGTGACCAAGAAAAGCTAGACGTCGTCGGCACATAGGCTAAGCCCTTTGATCATCTACTCAGAGGAGCGTGTGGCAAGACTTCATCCCATAAATACTGGCTGAAAACCGTTAGGGTAACGCCTTCTATTAGGATAGGACTGCATTTTTTGTGATACTTTGCTGATTAAACAACACCATCTGCATATTCAAGTCTCTAAAGTTTCTGCCGTTAATCAACTCCAAACCTTTTCTTTCATCTCCGACCACTTTTTCCATTACAAAATCCACGTGAAGGGCAAGCAGCAAATGTGAAATAACATTTGCAGCAACCCACAGCAAACTCACTTAAAAATACCCCATCAACATTAACTTTGCATCCACTATGTTCATGAACAGTTTCAAACGCCTTCACGTAATAAGCAAAAGCCATTAAAAGGGGGTTTCTAAACTCCACGCACCGCTGCAAAATATATTTTAACATAAACATTTGATCTGTGCAACTCCTGCCTTTTCTAAAATTAATCTGTTTATCTCTGCGTTTTATAAGTTTCTTTTTCCAGCTTACAACTAACGCAAGTGATATACCTCTATATATACCACACGCAGTCAGGTCACCTTTCTTTGGCACCTCCCAGCTCCCCATCACTCCATATTCAGCAAAACAATCTAATTAGTTTCCAAGGCGTCATTTCAGTTTCAGATAAAATTATCTCTGCAGTGATTCCATCATCCAAGTCTCTTTCTTATTGACTGACCTTCAAAAACTTAATTCAATCATGAGAACATTCAGGTCCTCTCCGGCTCCCAGCATATTAACCAAATTATCCCCTGATATATCTTATTCATGACCTCAAAAAAATGTTCCGGCAAACGTTACCATTCTCCTGATGTTATTGCTATAGCCCTCCTTTTAACAGGTATTTTCCTATTTTTCTTTGCAACCATGGATACATACATAATAATTCTTTGGGCTACCCTAACACAAATACCTCTCTCTGCATACATGGTTTTGTCATTATCATCTGCTTGTCAAAATATTCTCTCTTATCTCTTCATGATCTTTAATTAACTTCACTATATAGATTTGAGTACTTAGCCTGTACTGATGTGGCTTCCAAAACTTCAAATCTATTTCAGCATTTAATTGTATTCTCTTGTGACCTCTTTTGCTTTAATTAATATTTTATATTACAATCCCAGGTCTCATCCGCATATTAACCAAATTATCCCCTGATATATCTTATTCATGACCTCAAAAAATGTTCCGGCAAACGTTACCATTCTCCTGATGTTATTGCACCCTCCTTTTAACAGGTATTTTCCTATTTTTCTTTGCAACAATACATACATGCTAAACACAAATACCTCTCTGCATACATGGTTTTGTCTGATCTGCTTGTCAAAATATTCTCTCTTATCTCTTCAATCTTTAATTAACTTCAAATCTTTGATTTCATTTTGCGTTCTCCATTTTCTTGTATCTTTTGCTTTAATTAATTTTTTATTACATCCCAGGTCTCATCCGATAACCCCAGTAGTTCTTTTCCAGCACACTGCTACACAGTCATGATGCTAAACGAGTCCTCATTGATTGTCTGATTCAGATGTGGCTTCCTAAATATATATATAATCTATTTATTATTTAATTGTATATATATATAAATATAAATATATATGATATATATATATATATATACACATATACAATGTGCATATATATCATATATATATAAATATATAAATACATATATATATATACACACATATACAATGTATATATATATAATATATATATATATATATATATATATATATATATATATATATATATATATATATATATATATATATATATATATATATATATATATATATGCTTTATCTGTAATGCTCGAGACGAAAATATAACATTCCTTCATTTAGGGGAAATATAAACCTGAGAAATGACGTGGGTTAGGGAAGGGTCTTTGTGAGAATACTGATGAAATACCAGATTATTAGCTTAATTCCCCATTAACAGAGTCAGACGAGAAATTTTTCCTCTCCTTAATCCTAATCGTTGCACTGGGCCTCAGTGAAGAAAAGGATCATAAATACGCTGATCATGATATTAGCAAGATCGTCAGACAATGACTATTGTTCTAATAGCTAGTATAACATTGTCATTTTAGACCTTTTATCGGCAAGTTATACTCAATGAACACTTAGTGACATAGATATAGAAATTAATAAAAAAATTTATAAAAATACAACTCTATTCATGAACCTGAATAATGAAATAATATCATGTCCACGTTGTTGCTTTGAGACAATTTCATTATTATCAAGAATACAGGATGAAATGTACAACTAAAGCCAGTATAAGCTATGATTACAGAATATTAAAAGGGGAAGAAATGCAATTCATGTTGTATAATATTCTTCATAAAGTTATCTGCAGTTAAATTATGATAAACAGTGGAATGCAACTTGCAGTCCTCATATATTTCTTGGAAATTACACTAGGACAGTCATGATTTAAAATCTAGTAGGAATTGAATTAGGCTGCAGTACAAATTTTATTTTGGTTAACCGCAAAAAGTGCAGCACCTCAAAAGGGTAAAATGTAGATTTACTGGACATTGCCTTACATCTGCTAAAAGATAATCAAAACATTCATGGACATACTCGCTGTTAGAAGAGATGTTCGTATTGCATCCATGAATAACTGTTTAGATAAGATGAATTATATTGGATTAAAATTGAAAAAAAAGCACTAATTATTACTACATATATAACTACTACACGTAAGACTCTGCTACTCGAGAGACAAAAACTACCATACCCAAAACTGCCATCGTGTCAACGGATCTTCCACTGATTAGAGGTTCAAACAAAGCTAACTTGAGAGAACGCTCGTTAATTGTACAAGCTATCTTACCCTTAAAAGATCTCTATTTCTCTTGAAAAAGTCCTTTACCTAAGACATTCTGAAGCCAAAGAATATCATCTCAAAACGAAATTTAATTAAACAGCATAGGAAATCGAATTTATTTGATCACAAACGCTAATCATATACAAACCACCGTTATTGCGGTAAAAAAATGGGAGTTGTCCAATGTAAACCATTAAAAGTCAGCAGAAAAAAGAATTAAAGTTGATGAACCATACATAAGCGTATGTCTTCCCAAGTCTGTACAGAGTTCATCACATTTTCGTCACGTCTCAAAAATGCTTAGTTGTTGTTCCAAAATCGCCATTAAATCTTCTCGTATTTCTCTTACACATATACATCACTCTGTAATTCAATTTATTTCTGATTAGAACTTTAATAATCATTTATTCTGATGACCCATGATCATCTCGCAGAATAGCGCAAACAAAATTCCCAAGGCTCTCCCTCTCGTACTGGAGGGGCTTTCTCTGATCTATAAACTTTGGTTAACACTGTAAAGGAGAGCGACCTAAACATATGTCCCCATGCGTTACAATTCGAGTTAAATGAAAAAATATGGCGATTCGCTTTATTCCAGTCTCCTACGACAAGGCAACATTTCTAGTTTTAACAGAATATGTTGCCTCTGCAGAGCTATACACGCTATTCATAATATAAAGCCTGTGTTTTTTTACTGAATAATTTACTCGGTTTACTACACATATCTAAAATCTTAACGCTTCCGTGAGGGTCAAAAACATGCGTAAAAAATTGTAAATCATATCTCGAATCTTACATCTAAAACTACTTGGAAACATAAGATTAAGATGATTAGAGATAAAATATACTGAAGCCCTAGAATCCCTGTACTAGCAAGATCTCATTACTTCGCATTATGGCATTCAAAGTATAAAAATGCTATCGTCATAAGCATAAGAGTAAAACACTGCCTTTTTTGTCAAGTTTCGTAAATTTCCTCGAGGTATGTCCTTGGCTGTGATACAGAGGCAAAACTGTGGCTCTACGGCATTTCTACGCATGAGTATTGTTTACATGGCCCTTGTCATATCTTTATTCTATTTAAATCAATAACCATGATAGGAGTATGGTACTCCATAATCCCTATAATTCTATAAAAGGTCTTAACAACGTAAAAACAAAAAAAAAAAAAAATTAAGAATAAATTAATATCCATAAGTATATATATCTACCTTCCAACTGCCAAAATTGTAATCTGACAATGAACACAGACCTTCAACTTGTTACACTGAAGGCAGAGAGGCCTGCCACTGTGCAGCCAAAGTGCATGCTTGTTCGTACTAGAAAAAATGTAATCACAAGTAATCAGTAACTTAAAAATTTAATAATCCCATTTACCTTCATACCTACCTGCTCTTTGTGAGCATTATACTGTTAATATCACACTCCAGCTTTACCTTACGATGAAAATCAACCTCATAAAATGCTAATGAAGTAGATAGGTTGATAATGAGTGTTGGAAATTCGTCTGTTAAGAGCATTTTCCGCTTCATTTCGTTTATTTTATATATGCATTATAGACATATATATGTATGTATGTTGGTATGTATTTATGTATGTTTGTATGTATATGTGTGTATGTATGCATGCATGCATGTACATGTGTAAATATATATATACATATATATATATATATATATATATATATATATATATATATATATATATATATATATATATATATATATATATATATATATATATATATATATATATATATCTGCAAACAAATATATAGGTTTTCTTCGCAAATAAACATTACATGAATATGAATCGAACTAACAAAACACGAGAATTCCGAATACCGCTGCTTACAACGCACTGCTTCGTGGCCAAACATTTATGACTGATTTTAAGAAATTATATTCGCTTCAAGAGCTCACAAGCACACACACACACACACACGCACAGAGAGAGAGAGAGAGAGAGAGAGAGAGAGAGAGAGAGAGAGAGAGATTCATTATAAATTCCTCTCAAACACGTGGTAAATGGCGGTTATCAACACAAATTTTCCTGTCATCATTAACTAATCTAACTTTTACAATTTACATGCATCGTTATAGGCCTAGAGAATCCATTTTTTTTTTATCCTATCATGACTACAATATCTGCGTAGTGTACCATTATATATACGATTGCAAACGCGTAATAACAATTCTGATTAAATTCATATGAAAAACAGAAACAAAAAACACTTGCTTTCAATGTGAATATCACAGGCTGACGGATAATTCAAAACTCCGAGTAACCTATATATGGAAAGACCAACGTACAGAAAATACCTAACCAAGAATACGGTAAACTGCTGGTTATCAACCTTCACACCTGTGACTTTAATTTTTGACAAAGTATAAAGAAAATCAGGAAAACTGCATGTTCCCCATGCATTAGTCACATCACCTTTGGTAATCGTCAGGGCAAATGCATTTGTAAAATCTGTAACAGGTGTTACAGGCGTTACACTGGGGGAACGAGACACCGGAGGAGTTATAAGATAAAAAAAAAAATAATTCCTCTTCTGAAAAACTTCAATCCTCATATTGGCGGAAAGAATCCAGAAATATCACATCCATAAATCTCCACAAAACACGTATGCGGCCAAAGCTGCATTTATTTTCAGAAAAAGGCACAAACTTCAAAAAAATTAATAAATAAAATGGAAAATAGCACACTGTCGAAAACCGTTTTTAATACTTACTTACTGAATTTTAACATATGTCCCTATCAAAGATTATCACACGCCACAATGAAACAGGTAGCAGACTTAGTAAAGGCGCATTAAAACAGAGGATCGAAGACACGAGGCTGAATTATCATTTTCATTGGTTTCTTCAAATAGCCATCTTTCCTGGGTGATAAACTGATACACTTCCCCTTACAAAACTAATCTCGGTCTAACCACTCCAGACAGAACACTGTAACGGAACAAATGAAGACACATGTCCTCGGAGATGATAATGCACTATTTGCAACCGTGCCGTCGTCACAAATAATCAATTTCACAGACGTACATTTATATTATAGAATTGGGATTTTCCTTTTCCAATTTCAATAACATGATAAATCTAGTCTGGAGATAAAGAAAGACATGTAGTGTAGAAGCCTCATAGCGGCTCACATAACGACAAACTGAACAGACGCGAGATCAACATTCACACACTACACTCACACATTCAGCGTGGCTGAACCACAATTCGGTGCCAAGCCGGAATCTATCCGACTTGGAGCTTCCTCCTAAGGGGTTCCAGGTCGCTCACCGAAACAAGTTCAGTATCCAAGGAGAGGCTTAGGACGAATTTCAACCGGTCGGCCAAATATACGCTCTACACCCACTCAACTCGGCTTCTGCCAGGTGACTGAGGCTGGTGGGCTGAGTGAACCGCTCTCTCATCTCCCTTTCTCTCTATCTCTCACTCCATATCTCTCTCTCTCTCTCTCTCTCTCTCTCTCTCTCTCTCGCCCACTGCCATCGTCATGGTCTCTCACATCACAGACACATCACGGAATGCTTCTCTCTCTCTCTCTCTCTCTCTCTCTCTCTCTCTCTCTCTCTCTCTCTCTCTCTCTCATGGATTTCTCTATCTTCCATGGATTTAATTGCGAAGGCGTACAGATATGTATAAAAATGAAACTAGCAACCGTTTTTATACATGCATATTTGCATGTTATAAATAACAGAACTAATTCGTGCAAACTTCCTGTTTATATATATATATATATATATATATATATATATATATATATATATATATATATATATATATATATATATATATATATATATATATATATCTCGTTACGAACCAGGTCTCTTGTATGTAATAATCACAGGTACAGAAATAACGAGATATCAGCATAAGCACGAATAAAAAAATTGATTTTTTATTGCACTTCTAAACGCGAATAATTTTAAACCTTAACGCAGACGTTGCTGTTAGATCAAATAAATAAATAAATAAATACAGGTTCAATCAGAGGTTTAAAATATGGGAACTAAAGTAATGTATACACACACACACACACACACACACACACATATATATATATATATATATATATATATATATATATATATATATGTGTATATATATATATGTGTGTGTGTGTATACATACATACATACATGAAATATGCAAAACTTTAACATACGGATGTTACCTTGCTATTAATTTACAAACATAACATATATGACTTCAATTTTAATCTAATAAAAAATGCATTTCAAGAGTCCTTGCATCCAAATCAACGTCCAAACCTCCGAGATTATGGGCTCAAAAGTTTTTACCAATACAACCAATTGGCATCATCAACTGAGAGAGAGAGAGAGAGAGAGAGAGAGAGAGAGAGAGAGAGAGAATGGAAATTGCTGAAATGGCTAAATAACCGTTTTAATAGGAAGGCCAATGACCTTTACTATCAAATAACTGCTTCTATTTATTTATCCGTTTTCATAAGACCTTGTGAAAAATGACGGAGGTTGGAAAACTAACGGAAAGATGTCTGCCCATACTGCACTCCGGCTCTGCTCACCCAACCATATAGTGTGTGTGTGTGTGTGTTATCCTTCATGGCTGAATTGTCTTAATAGTTTATCACCTTTCTTTACCTGTTGCTTAACTGTTAGTCCTTTATTTACAACAATACAATTCATTCTGGTGACACTAAGGATCAATATAGCGTGGACGATCTTCAGGGCGACACACTGCAGCACAGTTGAACCGATCTGTTTTTGGTAAAGTGAGTTCATAAGTGGATGAAGTCTTAAAAAACATAGATTACGACGTGAAATTCTACTCTCGGGCGTGTCAGGCAGAAACTTCTTTGTATAATAGACATGAAAAGTGGTAATCAAACTGACCCGAGAGAACAGCGTATGTCTACGTGGGTCGACTTTTGTGAAAATCCTAAAAAAAAAGTTTTACCAAAATTGTGATCCAATTTAAAAATAATTAGATACGCCTAGTTAAATGGTCTGCTTTGATTTGGGGCACCCATACTTCTAGCTGTCAATATATATCGGAGGCTTCAGATTAAGATACAGATAACTGGGTTTAAGCTCGCCTTGTCTTGAACTGCAACTAAAAGAAGTAAAATAAAAATATACTGACACATGAGTATTAGCATAGGTTTCGGCCCGTTCTTGTGCGTGAATCCTAAGCCCTTAAACAAACACTTTCACTGCTGAAGTTGACACATAGGCCTGACAGGTCAGTCTTATTACTATGGAGACTTCAGGGGTCAATACCTCCTAAACAATTTTTTTCAATAAAAATAATCCACCAGCTTCCTTTTACAAAATCATACAAGCATACAGGAGCAAATGGCCTACAAATTTTCAGCAGTTACCATTGCTTGCTTCGGCTTAGGTTTGCCTCTTGCGAAGGGCAAAGTTATCGCAGCAGATTCCACTCGAGCTGCATGACATTAGTCACATCACAGGCGCAATCAAAAGTCAAACTGTTTCAAAGTGAGCTGACCACACGCTGTCCCGCACTCGGTCCCTCACATCCAACAAGGAGAATTACGTATTCCTCCGCGGCGACCGAATTAATAGTTGAATAAGCTCGATAACGGCTCTTCCTTTGACACAACTCAACACTGTCTTTATTTTTAAATTAAAAAAAAACGCCAAATTCGCTAAGACAACGAGAATAAACAGGTAATCAATAACTGCATTAATGTTTCGATCACCAGAATATACTCAATTGCCGTTTGATAATAGGATAGGCTAAAAAGGGACTTTGAAGGGGCATAATGGCAAATAAGTCTGCTGCCATGCCTCCCCCGTTCTGACTACAGTCCATATACACTGCAAAGTAACCAACACATTTTTATTCCAGCCAAAAACAAGGAATATTTTATGACTTATCAGTAATGAGAAGACAGAAAAAGTGAAAATAAACAACATCGCTGGAGTCTGTCAAAAAGTTTTGCTTTGCGTTTACAGCTTCATGAGTAGGTAATTAAAGTATGTTTAAGAGCGGAAACGGAGAGGTAAGAATAATAAATTAAAACAAGCGCACACGGTGTGCATGTCTATGCAGATTTCACCATCAATCTAAAGATCGTTAATTTAGTCCTTCTAATTTCTTTACTGTAAGATTAGCTATTATGATGTTCCTTTTATTCGTCACGTGGATAAGCATAAATAGAGTTTGCAAGGTTCATTCGTTAACGGCTGAATCTAGGGGCTGACGTTTCTGTGCAGCAAAATTCCTCAGCCTCCGCTGCGTCATATAACTACACAACGGGATCCTATCACCATAGCATCGAGATCCCTGCACCTTGTGCATCGCTCATTAAATATATTGAAAGTACTTCCTTTCTTACTTACTCCCACAACATTTTCAAGAAAATAACATCCACCATTCATTGCACGTGGCTAACCTCTTCAACCTCTTTTCACCTGTACTAACCTTCTCCAACATGCACGTTGTATTCCACCATATTACACAGACTATTTACCTTTAAACTTATCATCCCCATCACTTCCAAAAGAGGCCCGTCACTCATATACACATATGTACAAGCATACATACATATATATACTGTATATATATCAGAGAGAGAGAGAGAGAGAGAGAGAGAGAGAGAGAGCCAACGAACCCTTGGGAATCAGAGAGACCCACAGATCTCTGGGATTTATGTTTCAACTGCTAAGACAGCAGTTTCCACGATACAGAACGAAAAACAAACAAACGGACATGACTGATTTAAAAATCACAAAACCGTGGTTTAGAGGAACAAAGCTTTATGTAAGTCAAAATGCTAGTATGTGTGTGCATCATTATATATATATATATATATATATATATATATATATATATATATATATATATATATATATATATATATATATATATATATATATATATATATACACACACAAATATACCTGTATATATATTTATGTGTATATACATAATACACACACATGTAAATACACACTCACCTACCACACGGTTCTTCACAAGACGGGTGGTTCAAAGGGTACACAATTTACAGAGTAAGTCAACAGTCGCAAAATGGCCAACACTGAATTTAGGATCGTGTTAGCTCAGTGATTTCACCTGGATTTAAACTCCGGTGGTCTAAAGCTCAAACTCGCTTGATAGACTTCACCAGGAATAAGACCATGCCGTCTCTGTGAACAAGGGCAAGGGAAGGGAGGGTTGGGGGAGGGCGAGCCTGATGAGTTGTCAGCAGCCACTTTCTAGTTTCCTCAGGTCCATGCCTGGGTGGAGAGGGGGCTTGGGAGCTGACCATATATATATACAGAGTGTATATATATATATATATATATATATATATATATATATATATATATATATATATATATATATATATATATATATATATATATATATAAATACATAAAATATACAGAACTTTAACATACGGACGTTAACTTGCTACTTAATTTACTGAAGTTAACTGCTTCACGACTTCAATCTGTGAAAGAACCCCGGGTTCAATTTCAGATCGAGCCTAAGCTTCTCATTCAAGGTCGATAAAATTCACTTTTTTAAAGGTTTAAAGGTTGCCTATGAACTGCAGAAGCAAAAGACAGATCATTGCGTTGTTACACAATATCCTAAAGACCTACCAAACACACGTATGATTATATATATATATATATATATATATATATATATATATATATATATATATATATATATATATATATATATTATCATACGTGTGTGTGTTAGGTATATATATGTATGTACATGTGTGTGTATACATATATATACAGATATATATATATATATATATATATATATATATATATATATATATATATATATATATATATATATATATATATATATATATATATATATATCATAAGCGTGTGTGTTATGTGTTTAGGATATTGTGTAACAACGCAATGATTTGTTTTTTGCTTCTGCAGTTGACAGGTAACCTTTAAAACCTTTTACAAAAGTTAATTTTATCGACCTTGAATGAGAATCTTTGGCTCGATCTGAAATTGAACCCAGGGTTCTTTCACAGATGAGGCCGAATGCCCCAACTACTAAACCAGAAGTATCCTTAATTAAAAAAAAATTGATGTATCAATGTAGTTCAGTAGCAGAACACTGGGCTACCAGCGTCAACAAGGGTCAAGAAAAGGACAGCGTTATTATTTAGAACTGACGGGTAATTTCATTTCAAAGCTCCCCTGTGTATTAGAACATCTGAAACAGCTTTTTCATTATTAGATGAACAATCGTGAATACATTACCGTATGAAACGCACGTACAACATACACTTGTGAGGTAGGTGTACCGCATAGACTATTACTGCGCATTTCAGAATAAAAAAAAACGCGAAAATACTATTAATAACTGAAAATACATAAAGGACTCGTGTACTGTACCTCTGTTAAGTATAAAGATTACACACACACACACACACTTACACACACACTACATCTCTGCACTTACAACACTTATTATTTAAGAATCAATTTTCAACAAATCACTGTCAATGAGGAATGAATAAAGTTTCAAATTATTTTAGTAAAAAAACGCCTTCAGACATTCGCTTACCAGGTATTTTTCCCAAAAAACCACGGCTCCCATTAAAACTTGAAAAACAGGTGTTCCAAATACACAAGGCCAAAATGGCTTATATCGCACGTAAATGGTCTCCTTAATGGTTTCTTCGCAGTAAATGGATAAAAAAGTAAATGAGCTCAAAGATGGGTAAGGATTAAAGAAATACTTCCTTAAACAAAACAAAACCAATAACGGCAAGACGTACACTTCACTGTATTACTCTTAAAATTACAATGTTTTCAGCAGAAGCTGCTCCAGTTTCCTTAACAATTACACCAGAGATGAGGAAACTAAAGTGTAATTATCAGCTGTATACACTCTAAATATCTCAAAATTCAACAAGTAGTACATAAGGAATGTTATATATCTATATACAGATGCACACGCGCACGCACACACATATATATATATATATATACTGTATGTATCTATGTACAGTATGTATATATATATATATCTATATACACATTCACACACTCATATACTGTATATACTGTATATATATATGCATATGTATATAAATATATGTATGTATGTATGTATGTATGTATATATGTATATATATATATATATATATATATATATATATATATATATATATATATATATATATATATATATATATATATATATATATCATGGGTCACATTCATTAGTACTATGGAATAAACCGCCATAAAGTTCTCAGTTTATTGGTCTGCTGAATGGGAATTCCAGGAACATCCTGAATAATGCAACACAAAAAATAAAATTAGAGAATTCTCTTTGCTCCTTCTAATGAGTTTCGACCACAGGTGACGAGAAGACACGAGCTAAGAGCTGACCCAACGCGTTTTATCCCCCCACACACGCATATATATATATATATATATATATATATATATATATATATATATATATATATATATAAAACAACTTCCCAGGTGAGAGCAAAGCCATGAACCTTCCAACATTATCAAAAGGTACACAAAAGGCAGGTAAAACTTCCAAAGAACCCAAAGGAACTCGCTTTGAAGAGAGACGTGGAGTGCAACAGAAAGAGAATTCAGAGAGGAGGAAGACGAAAAATGAAGTGACAAAAAAAAAAAAGAAAACTTAAAATAAATTCAAACCCTTTTTCACTTTCGACTTAAAAGTGGAGGAATGGGCAAAGTTACTGGCAACGACTTCTCTCTTTCCTTCCATGGCACGGGATTATTTATCTCAAGACTCATGGAGGTACTCGGAATAGCATATGTTGCACCCGGGCTCTCTCTCTCTCTCTCTCTCTCTCTCTCTCTCTCTCTCTCTCTCTCTCTCTCTCTCTCTCGGATCATCACAATATTATTATCAGAAAATCTATTACAACAATATTATCATCATGAAAATCTATTACAAGTTTTTCTCATAATAAAACTTTAGCACGTAAACATCATAAACAGCAATTGTTTTGAAGCATTTCCAACCACTGGCATTCCCTTCACAGCTCCGTCATTTATATACCTTCTTTTCCCATTAATAGACAGCCATTGAATCCAAGTACCGTTATTTCGGCAAGACATCGTAATAAATGAACCTCGTTGCATATGAAAGTGTTCCTTTCGACGCTGTAATAGGATTTCTACCAGACAAAAATCACTCTATTCCACCTCTGACTTTTATCCTGGTTTCTGCAAACACTCCCACTTATCACTAAATCTCCCTCTCTACCTTTTACCATGATCCTTATTTCGGACTGTATCATCTCTCTTTACCAAGTCTTTTTATATAAATAACACATCCCCATACAACAAAAAAAAGCGTCTTAAGTTTTCTTCTTCCCTCACACTTCCTCAAGCAACTTCTACCCTTTCGCTTCAATCCTTCATTGAAGGAACTTCTCCCGCTGCATTTCCCCAACCAATATCTGCCCCTACGTCTCCAGCTTCATTTTCTTCCCTTGCACATCCCTGTGCAACCTCTTACACGTTACGTCTTCCTGCAATGTCTTCCTTTACACTTCCACTCAACTTCATGCAACTTACTCCTATGCATATCCCCTTCCACTTCTCCATGCAACTTCTACCCTAAAAGTTGCACCCAAGCATCCTTTGTATTGCTGAGCTCCTCCTCCTCCTCCTCCTCCTCCTCCTCCTCCCTCCTCCTCCTCCTCCTCCACATCTTGAACACTCCACTCCAATGATAAACAAATTCCAGAACTCCCCAGCATTTACTCTGGGAGTTTCCTTTGATATCACGAGAGTTTATGCTAAAAGCTCATCTTAATTTCCACTTTCCGATTTATGAACATTCCTGAAAGCCCCTCCTGATATACTATTTATTCCAAAGCTGCAAGTTACGTCGTCCTGAACTCAAAAAAAGAGAGATGTACGAGGAGAAAGCAACCAGCAATTTGGATGCTATTTATTTTCTACTGAATGCTCAACAAATTTTGTTCTTCGAGCGTAAGTAAGCCATGTGTACGGCATTCTTAAGTGTGCATATATGTGTGTATGTATGTATGTCCGTAAACGTCGTTTGGTTATACAAACATACATATATCTACGGATTTTACTTACGAATCCTCGCGTATGTGTGTAA
This sequence comes from Macrobrachium rosenbergii, assembly GCF_040412425.1. Classification (NCBI taxonomy): domain Eukaryota; kingdom Metazoa; phylum Arthropoda; class Malacostraca; order Decapoda; family Palaemonidae; genus Macrobrachium; species Macrobrachium rosenbergii. Next base: position 56,437,611 of record NC_089761.1, on the reverse strand, counting down.
AAATTTAATATATATGTGTGCCGGCTGAAACATTCGCATGCACGCAAGTACACACGCACTCAGAATACAAGCATACACATTTTGAAGAGAGACAATGAGTATGAATACACTATGTGTAAAGAGAGACAGATAGTATGAATACACTCTTTTATAACGGCCAAAACAACCTGAGTGAATTGATGAAGCAGACTTATTCTACCCGAACAACTGTCATCATATTTGTATTCATCCATTCACTAAATGAAGACTAAAAGGAATAATTCTGCTAATAATACTTCTGTAAGCAATTAAACATTCACTGGAGGTATTCTGTGATGCCATTACTTAGACACATACAGGATCAACTAATCCAGTTATGGTAAAACAGCTTTCAACATTACAAACACTATGGAATTTGGAAACTGGAAGCTAGATATGTACAGATTTGTCTCCGGTTACATATACGAATATCAATATTCTTCTTGGCTAAATTCTTTATACCAAACAATCTACTGTATCTTTCTGTTTACTGTCATTGGACCTAATCCTCGAGCCTACTGCATTCTTAGGTCCTATACTCTTCCAATAGAAGTCTGCACATTTTAAAAAATAAAATATGAAATTTTAACACAATAAAATCACAGCATCGAATATTTTGAAAATCCGGGCCCACAGAACGGAGGGCGCAATTTAAAAAATGACGAAGTTATCATGAACCGAGTGTCTGAACGGTGCAGTCTACGGAAAATGAAAACCATATTTCATTTACTTGGTTCACTCATTCCATCAGCGCCACACCTCCGAAGGAAATGTTTGAAGCAAGTAGAACCACTCTTGGAACTTCCCTTCCTGAAAATCAAGTAATGAGAACGAATACAACACGGCAATGCATACGCAAGCAAACGGTAAACTTTACTTACGCGTGCAATACAATCATCAAAGAACTGACTACATGCAGTAAGTGTAAAAGATGAGGGTAAAACAAAATGTATTAACAAGTCAAACTGCTGAATAACGATGAATACTAAGAGTCTAGAACAACAAACGTCAGCTATGTTTACTAAAAAGGTGGGGCATGAATTTATATCTAACATCAATTTGTCTCAAAAAGTACTACTACAATTTTGTACGGGATGAACACGGCTCACCAAACTAGAATCATTACTACTACTACTTCTACTAAAGAACTGTCGAACATTACCGGGCACGGTGCGCATGCGGCTTTCGACGTCCAAAACACCTCTCCTTTTGCACCTCCTCCAAATTTACCCAACAACACGATGACCAAACCATACGATCACATACATTTGCTGTCTATAAGGATCCCTTTAATAAAACCCTGATTAATTTGATCTCATTACGCGATATTTAGGCTGCCAAGCATATAACTCGGTAACTTTAGGCCATTCAAGGCTTAAGGTAGTGAAAAGAGGGTACTGGAGTGGTATGACCGCAATAAAACCAGGGATATGACGTACAAGGATCTAAAGGTGGAGAAAACCTTAGAATCGCACTAAAAAATAAGTCTGGTGGAATGGACAGCACGACTGAAGAAAGGAAGCAGAAATGGGAGTAAAGTAAATGGCCAATAAGTGGATGCAGCTAGGGGTCGAAGGGACGCTGAAAGCACCCTTAGTAATGCCTACAGTGCACCATGTGAGGTGACTGATGGCACTAACTTCTCTCCAATAAATCTGCTCTCTCTCTCTCTCTAAATCTCTCTCTCTCTCTCTCTCTCTCTCTCTCTCTCTCTCTCTATATATATATATATATATATATATATATATATATATATATATATATATATATATATATATATATATATATATATATATGCATATACATATACACACACAAAAGGAAATACGGATTCTCATATCATCAACAACAGACTACTACGAACCACACTTCCTATTTTTAGGCCTAACTATAATATAAGTATAGTTTCAAAATCACGTATTTATTTACCACAGAGGCACTGTTACTCTTGGCCAAGGAACTCTCAAAGTACCATGAAACTATCCGGCTATTTATACGCATAACGAAAACACAGTTACATAGATGAACGTACATACATGTATATCTTAAAAATAAAAAACATGTTTGAGCCCATTCAAGTTTTTATTTCCCAGGCGATTCACCGGAACCACCGCCCGTATGGGAGAAAAAAGGTAAGCCTACTTTTGCATCAAACCCACTCCTCCACCCGGACGCAAAATTCAAAAATATCTCTATTTAGTTTGTACGTCTCAGGCTGAGCGTGTAATAGGAACGGCTCGGATGAGGATCTGCAGCATTCATCCGTGAGGATGGGAAAAGAGATTGGCCTGCCGGGTGTCTTTTGTTTGTGCCAGACCCAAGACAAAATGCCCGAAGGAAAATAACAAACACCCGCTTGCATGCGCCGGAAAATCCACCGGAATATTCCACTTTCCGTTTGCGTGACTACGGGCGATGGTGCGCCACTCTGGGTGTGTGTGTGTTCGTGTGTGTTCGTGTGTGTTCGTGTGCGTGTGTGTGTGTGTGCGCGCGCGCTAAATTACTGGGAACTCACTATATATTATATTTTTTTTTTTTTTTTTTTTTTTGCATATTCAATGACCAAATTCGTGTGCGAGTACAAAAGTACGAGGCTGTCTTCCATTTCTTTATGTATGTGCTTATATCTACCAACAATCACTTTCGTACTTTCTGGTGATCTTTTAAATATGAAATCTTCTCTTTTCCCTTGCCAGACGTTGCCACGCTTCGACTTCGAAATAGTATTTTGTTATTTTGTGTTTAGTAATTCGTTAGGACTTCTCGTATACGATATACCTTTTGTACTTTTTCTCTCTCAAGGCTCTGAGTAGGTAAAACATCACAAAGTTGACATTCATATTCGTATTGTGTATTCGGATTTAATGGATTTACATACATGCATTGATACAATAGTCATTGCCTTATACGGAGCTGGTTTATCAAGGTCTCATTTTATTATTCAAAATACTTGGCTATTGTCGTGTCAGTTGAGTGATTTATATATATGTATATATACATATATTTACATATATATAAATGTATATATACACGTATGTATGTATGTATATATACATATACATACATATATATATATATATATGTATGTATATGTAAGTATATGTATATATATATACATACATACATACATACGTTATATATACATATATAAGTATATGTACTTATATGTATATATACATACATATATATATATATATATATATATATATATATATATATATATATATATATATATATAAATTACTCAACTGACACAATAGCCAAGTATTATGAATAATAAAAAGAAACATCGATAAACCAGCTCCGCACAAGGCAATAACTATTGTATCAATGCATGTATGTAAATCCATTAAAGCTGAATACACAACACGAATATGAATGTCAACGTTGTGATGGTTTACCTACTCAGAGCCTTGACAGAAAAAATCAAAAAGGCATATCGTGCAAGAAAAATCATAACGAATTACTAAGCACAAAATAACAGAGTGCTATTTCGAAGTCGAAACGTGGCAACATCGGGCAGGGGAAAAGAAATGATTTCATATTTAAATAGATCACCAGAACGCTGGATACCCAGGACCGGTAAGATACTTAACTTCCAACTAATTAAAAGAGATTAGGTTCGGCAAAGGGACTGGTGACGCCTCAAGATATTTATAATTTAGGAAAATGATAAGAGATGAGATTTCAAACAAATATCTCTCAAAAATCATGTTACTTACAAGTAATAATATTCTGTAGTCGTCTTATTAATTAATAAACAATTTACACACACACACACATAAAAGAACGCATAAAATCAAGGATTTTCCATTAGTGCCTTTAGCATTTTTGTCAGCTTTCTAGCTACACAGACGTTAATGACTGTTGCAGCAAAACTTCCAGAAGCTGAAAACTCTTTGGCAATAAGAACAAAAGAATTGTATTATAAGTGGTTTCACTTGACATTCGCTTACGAAGGTCATAACCTTTACCCTCCACATGGAATATTTATTCGTATATCTCAAAGACCGATGAAGACCAAGACCTTGAGGGTGTAAATGTCAATAATTGCACAACAATCACGAGAACCAGTCCCGCTACAGATTTTGCTTTCTTTCGATCATTATTTGCAATTAACATACTAATTCATTTGTTCAAAAGACATTCACTTACAATTACCCAAATAAGGGCAGAATCATCTCCTGGTCCCTCATACATGAAGTTTGGGGTGCCCTGAAATGAGCAAAACTTCAGCCGATGTAACTAACTTGTTAACTAACCATTAAGTAATGTTTTATTGGTTTACTATCCGTAAAAGTGTTTTCTATAAATCTTCCATTGCTATATTTACGGTGCTATTTTTTTATCACTGAGAGTTTTTACATCCCTTTTTAAGCAATTTTTCAATTGCTTACAGCTAAAATAAAAATGTGTTTTTACACAAAAAATGAAAATCATTCTCATTGTCTATACACGAAAATATATGAAATATCAATTGAATCACAACAGTCTATAGTAATCATTGCGTAACGATAATGTATTCCACGTAAAATTCGAGACAAAATAAATCACCGATAATGAAAAAATATGTACACACTGCCCTCCGGCTTACAAAATACTTATTCAGTGAGTAACTATGATTCTTCATTACACAAATGAGAAATTGAAAATAAAGAGGGGATAAGATATACTCTTTTACTAACAATTTTCTCATGCGATGTGTAACAATATACAATTAGAGGCGTAATACTAACTTGATTAATTTCCTCCAGTGTCGAAATTGACCTCGTATTGTACGAGAACGTTTTTGTATCAATATCCTCAAAATAAAATCGGCATGAACTGAAAAAAATTCACCAGGAAAAAAGGATAAATCACCGATAGCCGGTATGTAATTTTCACTAACATGACCGTTATTATCTCATATATCTGAGATGAATTACGTGAATTAAATTATATTAGCAGCGGCGTTTCTGCTTGTGATAAAAGTCTTCTAAGCCACTGAATGTTTCAAACCGTTTTGTCATGTAATGAATTGCATTCAGAATATCTAAAGTTTTCACAAACGCTGAGGTCTACATGTAACTTTGGACACCATTAAATAATATTCCTGGAAACGCATACGGTGGGCAGACTTTTTAACCATCTAACGAAATCTTTTGACTGATAGTCACAGTCAACTATTACTTTTACAAATCTTTATGCTTCTAACTTTCAACCCTGTCAACCTACTTCTCACTAACCTAACTCTCCTTATAATGTTCTAATGAAATCTGCAGTTTCTTATACACATATTTTGATATAGCTAAATGGTAACGTAACATGATATAGCATGGGACTCAACTCTAAATTTATAGTCAGGTATTTTCTACACATGAAGGCATGTACATTCCCGCTGCTGTGAAGGCCAACATGTTCGTTCATAGGTTATTCATAACAGGGAACAACATACCTAAACGGCTACAGCACTTTGTCTTAACAGTGCAAAAGATACACGCCACTTGAATTATAGCCTCTCCTTTGCTGAACACGGGGGACCTTCCTCTACCTGAAACAGCTTTGCTTGGCCGTTTGTACAATTATCATGCTACTACCAATTTACTGACCCATCTTCTGAACTGCGTCTGCAAGAACACTCGTCCTGACCAATAACACTTCAATATGATGTTCTACAACTCATTATGGGCTATAATACCAATAATTTTGCTATCATCTCTAGAATTCCCATAACCATAAATTATTTTTCACTGGTAATTTTCAGCCTTTTCTTGCAATCAGGTTTCTAGCCAGTCCTTGCAATCAACAAAAGAGAGATCATATTTTATGAGGTCGCGAATACAAAAATAACAAATATAAGTTTCAGGCTTATGATCAATCATATAATGCGATTAGTATCTTATCTACCTGCAACTCTGTCAATAACAAAGTTTGCTTATTCTCATATCTACCTATAACTGTCAATAACTTAAGTTTCATTTTGACCCTCAGGGATTTCCAGTGTATAAAATTCGCATTGAAACCCAAAAATACAAACCTCTTCCATAACATGCTCTACCGTATGACAGACGGGTTCATGATCCAGCTTCAAATCGCCGGATGAACACTTACCATTGGTTTTTGGTAACGGGGCAATTACTCGTGATCCAAAGAAGGAAGTTTCTGCGGTCGGAAATGAAACCTCCATGTGCGCAACAATATTTCTCTATCAACAAAACGACCACACGAGGCACAAATTGATATTTAGCCTGCAGTGTCAAATAAAACGAACTCAATGAAAACAGATAAATATTTACCTTTTCCTCATGAATAAACACTCAAATTTCTTCCATTTCAAATTTCCTTTGCATGAGTGAAACCTGAATGAACCTGGGAGATTATTTGGTAACACTTACAGCAATGAATATAACATATAAGCTCTGGTTTTATTCAAGACTTAAAAGCTTTCCAGTAATTACACTTGCGAGGTAGAACAAGTGGTTATTACTAATTCCCCGATTACACTTGAAGAAAAAAATATTCAATTTTCAAATGTTCTTAGTTGATCCCACCTAGCTGTAAAAAATAGCAAATAAAACCTAAACTCTTATAATAAAAAGGCACTCTTTAAGTCAGGCAACAAAAGATAGTGTATTTGTGTTTTCCATTGCAAGCAGAGTAACATCATCAAATCCACAAAGTTTAGACGATAAAAACTTTAGAAACACGGACGAAGTCTGAGGAAAAAAGAAACCCAGCTTTCGTGGCAGACGGGAAAATGGAGAAAAAATAAAAACCTCGTTTGGAATTTTCTGCCCAAAGAGGACGCGAACCGTAAGTGGATATAAACCTTTACAAAGGTGAAACAAAATGAAGCTAAAGCGAAGACATATCACATACATAACCACACTTCACAAATACACAAACGGAAGGGGTGCACTATTTTGAATCTGAGGTATAATGAACTATGTATATATTTCGTGCAAAAAATAAATATTAGCGGGAAAAACGTACTTTTGAATGAAACCCAATCCAATTGGTCTTACGAAAAAAATTTAAGATTCACTTCTATTTTGAAGCTACGAAGTGCCTCCATAGCAAATGAATTATATCAAAATATCTGCTTTCCAGGTTTAAATTCTCCGATTTTAAACTAAAGTAATTTCAAGTGTCATAAGAAGACTACAATGAGCTTCCAACTACAGTTTAAGTTGTATAACTGTAACTGAGTAGAGTGCCCCAAGCAATATATGTTGTGTCTGCAAACACACAAATTTGTGTGTATTTATGTATGTATGTATGTATGTATATATATATATATATATATATATATATATATATATATATATATATATATATATATATAATATATATATATAATATATACACATTTGTGTGTGTGTATTTATAATATGTACAGTTTATATATATGTATTTATATATGTATATATATATATATATATATATATATATATATATATATATATATATATATATATATATATATATATATATATATATATATATATATATATATATATATGTCGCAAAAAAAATTAATAATCACACGACCATAAACTCTAGCATTTCCGCATATGGTATATAAATACGAATTTAAGCATGCGTAAGCACACACAAATGATGCTGGTGAAAAACGAAGAAATGAACCTCTGAATATCACAGCCAACCTCACCCATCAAACAAAAGGTAACATAAAACTATTAATGAAGCGTCTCTCTTCCTCGAAGCAGCGTCCTACTCGACACACTCCTCCGACCGCCTCCCCACCACCCTCCGAGATCTCTCCATCAAACGCTTTAGTTATTTCTTTTTTCTTTTACAATTTCTTTGCCTTGATCCTGAGAACAGAGACCCCGTTATGCCTTTACAAATATCAGCTTTAACCGTTAGGCCGCACACTTCCTCGCGGATGTTTCTTTTAAGCTTTTTTTTTTTTTTTTTTTTTTTGCTATTTCGCTTGACTTGCAATTTTCTGAACAGGACGGAATAACACTATCCATTTTTGATTCAGAAGGAGCGTGGAAAACATGAAACATGTTTGTGCATCAAGTTACTCAAACACGTCATTATCGTTGACCAAACTTGCGAGTATTAATTAGCAACCTCTTGTTCGGCGCGATGCGAGAGTTACGCCCCGAATAAACAGGAAGTCTTGTACACAAGCAAAGGGGATTCTTGCGAATGAATACATCGCTTTCAATAACGGACAACATACCTTTAAAAATAGGTCTAAGTCCGTTGTCGTCAGCAAGTTATATCTATCTATCTATCTATCTATCTATCTATATATATATATATATATATATATATATATATATATATATATATATATATATATATATATATATGTGTGTGTGTGTGTGTATGTATTATGTATGTAGCCTACTGTATATATATGATAAAGTTCATATGTCCATTTTATCAAGCCTGAAATTTCATCCCTCTTGTAAATAACAACTTCTACACATTTGCTAAATTAATAATTTATTAAAACGTTGGTCCTACACATGTTTCATCCAGTAGACTTAAAATTTTAGTAAATATCCCGACGTTACACCTTCCAGGTGCAAAACCACCTCCTATTTAGCAAATTGTCCATTTTTGCGGCAACCTCATTACAAAATAGTGCTCATCTTGTTACACCCTAAATCATCTAGTTATTGTTTTCTTTACACTACCAAGTAATGCTAATCCAAGACTGTTTGCCACTATTGTCTGAAATAGGCATATCACAAAAACCAAATCACACTAATCCACACCTTCGGTCTCCAAAAAACAATCTGCTTTTTCGTGATTACTGCATTGCTTTACCTAAACTTTGTCATAAATTTCCCCCATATACTTTCCCCAGACCATTGCCTGAAGTCTTTTAAGCACTAACTACCGCCAGCAGTCCTTCAAACACTGCCTCCCACCCATTAACCTAAAAATACTGGAACCGCCAGAGTCGATGAAAGAAACGACAGCTGTGTAAACACAAGAAGCAATGGAGGAATAGATCCGTTCATATGAAAGGAAAAATGAAGAAAAAAATATCTGTTTACTCTTCGGTAGTGAAATGGGTCAATAAAAGCTGAAATGATTAACGATTCTAGAGACATTAAAATCACATACTTCATCTATCTACCCTCAAGGCGTTATGTATCTGAAAAAATGGAAGATAAAACTTAACATTTATCAAAAGAAAGACAACATATCTGAAGGGGTTTCTAAGTACGAGTATTTCCTTTTTAATAGAAAATTAGGGCTTTCCTCTTAACAGCAGAAATAAACAAACTCTCTGGGAACCGTAAAATTCTCAGGCACACAACAACTTCGCTCACTATCACGTCCGAGTCGTCTACTCACTGTCTCCATTTTTAATGGTATCCCAAAAACAAGCGCTATGAATAATGGCCCTTTATCCTCTACACAGACTACCGTCTCAAGAGAAAGAGGCCTTTAATAATGCAATATTCGTGTTTTCGTGATTGCCATAGGTACACAATTGTAGGAGACTTCACAAGTTTTTCACTTGCATTTGTAACCCCCACTAAAATACTTCATTATAATCTGATAATAAATACAACTTGGGAATATTCTAAACAATATTCATTCATATTTAGGAGCCTAATTCTAAACATATAAAGACGGATGTGCAAAATTTATATACATATATACATACATATATATATATGTATGTATATGTACACACATATTTGTATATGTATTTCTAATAGTAAGAACATGAAATTAATCCGCAGAATAACCCTGAAAATGCACGAAAAATTGCATTCTTAAAATCATGTAAAGATTGTCTGCCAACATTAATTACATTTATGGAAGAGGCAATTTCTAAAAATGAATTGCAACTAAGAAAACAATTCAAGAGAGATGAATGAAAAAAAGGTAAAATAGATACTCCAAAGTGACACGTTGAACGCTGAAAAAATGGTTACATTATGCTAGGCGTAAAAGTTCAGGAGTTAAAAGTACAGGGGGAAAAAACCCTATTTTTTCGTTTCTCTTATTTTCACATGCTTTCGCAGATTCCGACAAAAGTTGAATGTGCCGAGGTCCTGCAAATATTTGTACCCAAAACAAGTCATAAAAAAGTAATAAACCAATGAATATGAAAAAAGAATTTATGTTTTCAATATGAACAAAATTCGGGTGTTATTCATGCAATATTCCCGTTCCCCCTCAAAAGTTGCTGCATATGAAAGACAAATGACCAGAATTATGCCCTAACTTTTGATGAATGTAACTTATATCTGGGCTGCAGGTAGGAAAGCGCCGTTCATTCCTCTCTGATGAAACTCTGGATCTGATGAAACAAGAGATGGGGAAATATAATCTAAATTACAATGGCATACATACGTACTGTATGTATAAGTATTGCACACGTGTTTCGTCACACGGGCAGACATCCTTGCGTATTTATAGCAACAAAAACATATTTTCAGATCTTGCCTTGTATAAATAACCTAAAATTACCCTTTATAGAGCTAACGAGATATCCTTCTGATCAATCATTTTCACTAAATTTTGCAAACAAATATGACATTCTTTTCGTCGCTATCCTTATTTCTTAATGTTCCTTATTACAAAGATCTCGAATAAGCAAATAATTTCATTAAATGCAGAATCCGCAAAAACCTTGTTCATAACCTGGCGAACAGTTAATGCCTCTCGCCATCATAATCCAGGGCGATAAGGACGTATTTACAGACAAAATCTCTAGATTAACGCCCTTGTAACGCAACAACTGTGAAAAGGATAGGCCCAACGAAACTACAACTGACAGTAATAATTTAACGCAAGGTGCTCCCCTCCCTTTAATTATACTTGCAGTAGCAACCACGACTTTTTAATTTTTGATGTATTCATAAGATCTCTCTCTCTCTCTCTCTCTCTCTCTCTCTCTCTCTCTCTCTCTCTCTCTCTCTCTCTCTCTATATCTCCAGATATAATTTATATGTACATACATATATTATATATATAGTAAAGTGTATATATTTCAATGTTATTTCCAGATATATGTATTTATGTATGTATGTATATATATATATATGTATATATATATATATATATATATATATATATATATATATATATATATATATATATATATTATTTATATTTATATACATGTGGGTATAATATTAATTCAATGTTACCTACAATAACATGTGTTTGCATAAAGGCCCACTAAACAAAGGTAACAACAATAGAAGGAAAAATAACCGCAATAATACTGGATGAGGGGACCACGCCGACGATCGCTGAAAGAAACAACGGGAACAGTAATATAAAAATAAATAACGAGTAAAAAAAAAATAACAGCATATAATGACAATTTAAGGAAAGGAATAGAGTCAAAGCCTTGCAACCAAACAAACGTGAGTCATGAGTAAAATATTCATCTAAGCGGAAACCAAAAACCAGACGCCAAAAGTTATAATGAAAAAATAATAATAATGAATCTCAGAGCAGAAATCCACTCGAGCTTAAGATCAAAGAGAGTGAACTTTCAAGAAAGAAAGAAAGAAAGAGAGGTAGGTTCGAAGAGCAGTGAGTCATAAGTTATACCTCTGAAGTCAAGGCTTGTTTGTGGGTTAACCGAGCCTATAGGCAATCGCAAGAGGTTGCGTATAGTTCCACAAACACACATGCGCACACACACACACACACATACGCACCACTCCACACGTTAGTACCCGAGACAGGTTAATTTGCATGTTTAGTCAGACGAATTAATCCGCGAGTTGCTTTCGCAGTTTCTTAAAAAGAATAAATAAAATTATTTCCTTTGATCTTCTGCATTAGCCTTTGGCTCTCAGCCATTACATACATTCGCACTTGTTTACATTTCTGTCTAAAAAAATATGACGAATGTTAATTTCACTGTAAAGCGGTACTGGTCGGCTTTAGCTCTCAGTAAATAAATACCGACTATTATGAACATCATATATAACGAAATAAGGGCAAAATTTCTGTAAACTGTTCAAGAAACAATGATAATAGCTAACACTATATGTGATTGATTAATTGAATGTATCTGCTCCATTTTTGAGTGCTAAATGGAACGGTACAAACTGGGGTTTTACACTCTTGCTATTTCATTTCGGAACTGTTCGCTGAATCTTTCAGGACTTATCCCTCAGAAACATGTTTTCAACTAAAGTGAATCCGAGTTGAATACGGGATAAATCTAAAAAAAAAAAAAAAAAAAAATCCAAATGGAAGTAGTGATCGGTAACAAGTGAAATATGAGCTATATAAAATTCCAAAAATTATTTAATACTAATTGTTTATAGACGAAAAAAAATTCACACTACCTAAACCTCACAAAATAGAGCCACTTGAACCACGCGGTACATACATAATTCGCAACGCGAAATGAAAGCCAAAAATTTGTTCTGCTTCTAGACTTGCTCCACGCCAGTTTTTTTTACCATTCCAAAATTTCTCCTTTTAATTTTGGCCCGAAAAAAGAAACTGGATAGGCTAAATCGACAAAGCTTTTCAACAGTTTGGCCTTTATATTTCTTCTCCTTAGCTAGTCCTTCCTACAATTTCTTGACTTCCTTGGTATACTATTGCTCAGTGCTCACTCACTTTTATGGCTGCGGTTGGGCATCACCAAGTTTCTTGCCAAATTCTAATCCTAATAACAAACTGCAACAACTCTTGACTAAAGAAAAATTACGAACGCTGATAATGTTAGAAAGCTGAAATAACTATCAGTTTCAGGTAAATGTTCGGAGGGTATCAATGGAGGAAAGAAACACGAATATGAACCACATTAATTTTTGTTCAAAAGAACAGTGACACATGCCCAATATGTATTATTTTATGCACAAGTGCATCTAAAACATACTCTCTGCCAGTAGTGTAAAACCTCTGCACTTCATATCTACAAAGGTCAGAAATGTCTACAAAAATCCTAATGCTTTCACTGAGACCAGAGTCATTAAGCTTCGAACACAGGTGAGTACCTGAAATCAAAACCGTCAAAACAAGTCGACAAACATAGCATTCGCTGTCAGCGGCATTTGAGAAAAAAAAAAAAAGTCTTTACGAGACTCATGCTTATACTCAATAATATAAACACGAAGATGAAAAATAAAAAACGCTAAAATAAAAAACCTTTGCAATCGCTCCCTTCCCCCGCCCCCCAACACAAACTTCATGCACAACATAATAACAAAGTAGGCATATAATATTCCAATCCTAGAAAGGTTGTAATATTAGTTTACCTAGAGTTTAGAGCACTACACCTTCCTTTAACACAAAAAAGTTAAGTTTCGACATTATCAGCTTAATACTACTCATAATCTGGGAGCCCAGCGGAGGTATT
>NC_089761.1:56406772-56419272 GCF_040412425.1 Macrobrachium rosenbergii | reverse complement strand
TTTTCCTATTTTTACCATTAATGCTACTTCTTCCTAGCTTCAGTGACTTTATCAGGTCTTGCTGCTTTGAATTTTCAGTCCAACCCGTTTTATATTTAATTTCACACAGAATTCAACTTGGGTTCCACAGATAAATCGTCATCGACGGGCCGCTCTAACAGCAAAAGCCCGTATTGGCATAAAGCAAACTTAATCTGCAACAGCAACAACCTCTTTTTGACCAAATGAATATCATTATCTAAAACCATTCCACAAAAAACTCAAACGTGAGGTAACAATGCTGCAATATCTATACAAATGCATACAAGACCCCTATTCAGGTAGCAACATATACGTCTTGAATGTATTGCGAAAAAATCCCAGAACCGAAGTCAACACTAAGAACTGTCATATATTTAGAATCATGTAGTACAGCTTTACTAGTAAGGCATGAGATGGCAAATCTGTGCCGTCATGGCTCACAGACTACACCATTTACAAAGTTTATCTCCAAAGTAACCATAACTAGCTAAACCTGACAGAATCACTAGTATCCTATCGTTGCCTATGTGTGTACTGACTTCTTCGGGAAAGTGCGGCGAGATTGAGCGCATATTACATGGGTGTTTTATCCTTTGGAATCCGAACACGATTTCATCATTTTCTCATTTAGAAATTTAATCTAATATGAAAAACGATAAATGTACTGAGCTTTAAAGAAAATACCTAGGGCACTGATTACAAAAACATGTATGCTGTGATTATTTTTGCACTCCTTGTTCGAAAAGCAAACTAGTAAGGAAGTGGCTCAAAAGAAAAGTATCAGGAAGAATGGCAAATGAAAACAAATATTACAAAACACTGGAGTCACAAAAGATTTTAACACTGACCACCAACAAGGAGGCTTAAGTCAGTTCTCGCTGTCTGGGTTTCAATGAATCATTATGACTTCGCCTGGCAAATCTGTACTTTAAAATATTTGTTGCATCAAAATCTTGGCGGTTCAACTGGCTGCGATCAAGTAACCTCACAAGGAGTTTGGTTTAGCAAATCTATAATACTTAACTGCCTCAATCCTCAAATCCAGGTTAGCCATTTCTCTAAATTATGTTTTTTTTTTTTTTTTTTTAAGAACTCAATCAATATTCTGACGAAGTGAAGAATAGCACTCCCTTATGACGATGTTTACACCGCCACAGCTGCGATCTGTAAATGCAGTTAATACTAAACTTGAGCGATAGGTTTTTCAATAACCTACGATACTGGTTTCATGTATTTTATAAACACTTGTCAGAACTAGATCACATACGTATATCACCTGATATAGAAACGGGCTTTAAAATCCAATGAATATCATCAGATAATTGCCTTAGGCTCTAGTAAATATGCTCAGAAAATACATGCTCTCTCTCTCTCTCTCTCTCTCTCTCTCTCTCTCTCTCTCTCTCTCTCTCTCACACACACACAAACACACACACACACACACACACACACACAAAAACACACACACACACACACAACTTGACCTTGCTTGAATCACAAGATCACTCTAAAAACAATTCCATTCATGCTTAAAGATAAAGAATAATTAATTCCTTCTAAATTTAAAAACAGGTTTGTAAGTGAATCGTGCATAAACTAATAGTGTAATTGAAAAAATCATCATTTGAATAAAATGCAATGCAACACGTAACAAAATGAAGAGCCAACAACGTTACTGCATATGCCAGTGTATGCTGCAGATTATGAAAATACCGACACAGCGAAAAAATAACGATGAATGACAAACCACTCACAGAACGGTGAGAAAACATTTACAGCCTACGTAAGACATTTATACAGTAACTCACCTGCATGTTAAAAACCATAATGCGTGAAATACATCTAGAATCCCTGTTTGGATTCACTGTACATTACCTTCCCTCCTTCAGTTGATTTGAGCGGCATTCCAGAATAGTCGACTTCCATAAACAACACTGCAAACTGGCTACGTACCTGCAAAATTAAGAAACACACATTATAAAAAGCAGCATCAAAATAATGTTTTCGTAAATAACAAAAATAACAAATACGAGATCACTTCGCAAATTCCGTTTCGCTTCGTGGTCTGATATCTTTTATATAAGCCTCCCATACCACATTGGCAGAATGCTCTCGTTTTCTGTAATGCTTTGGACTCGGAAGAAAGTGGATATTGATTGATCTTCACACCTACATAACATATTATAATCTCTTTCTATACACACAAAGAGAAAAAAAAATCATTTAACTATATTACAAAAGATCGTAAGTACACATATCAAATAAAAAGATCTAAAAATATGAAAAATTGTTAACGTAAAACTCTCTCTCTCTCTCTCTCTCTCTCTCTCTCTCTCTCTCTCTCTCTCAAAAGATGGGGGCGACGTCAGCTATTAAAAAAAATACGGTTACATTAAAACATGAACATATATAAAAGCAGAAAGTGGTATTTTTCACAGACTTCACGGCATCAAACATAAAAGTCCCAAAATCTCTTAAAGATGGCAGTCACATGACCTTTCCTCAAAGAGATACTACTTCTGCTGCTCTCGCTATTTTATTGCCTGTTTATGCAAGACTATAGTGCGACTCTCCTGGGAGCTGAAGTAGAATCCAGGGTATCAACCCACCCTCGAAACATGTGACAAAGAAGGGAAGCAGGGACAGGGGCAATACAGAGGCAAACTGTACAAACAAAGAAATTCTTGTGCAAAAAGACACACACACACAAATATTTGTGTCTTTTTGCACAAGAATTTCTGTGCAGTTTCCTTTGTATTGTCCCATATATATATATATATATATATATATATATATATATATATATATATATATATATATATATATATATATATATATATAATATAATATATAGTGAGTGTGAGGTTAATACTGGATATGACTGGTGTCAGCCGGACTTTAAATTATAATTATTTTATATCCGGCTGCTAACGTAAAAAAAAAAAAAAAATTCACAAGATTTAAAAAAAAACGAGAATAAATATTTCGTGGCTTAAATGTCAATAGAAGCCACATTTTATGAAACATACTTTACTGGCTGGTTTTTGGCCATTGCTTTACCATCCGCCAATTTTCAAACGCCAAGTTTGTAATTCCCCTGAGTCATCTGTTTGAAACAGTCCACCATTTTCTTCCACCGTAGTTCTGGGATCACGGGATCAACCAATATGAGAGGCAAGATTCTGATTACCCCTTTCGTCGATCGTTACAAACGCAAATAAATTTTCAGAATAACCAACTGCCCACCACTTTCTATGTAGACTGCTTGATTTAACAGCACCACAACAAAAATATCATAAAAGCACATTAAATCATTTTAATCTATGTAAGTTCGAAATAATTTTAATCTATATAAGTTCGGAGGCAGTTTCTATAAGGATTTATGATGTCTGTAAAAAAAACAACCGCCATTCATATCTCAAAACAAATCACCACAATATTTCATTGAGAATATATATGAAAAAATCTAATCCAAATATAATTACAATTAAAATGTATCTCGACAGCTTTGGAACACATCTGTTTGCACAATCACAATTGCCGACGGAGATATTCGACGGTAGACCTCACGAAGTTTTGGTTTCTGCTTTCACAAAATATACACAAGAATACTAAAGATCTCGAGAAGTCTAAGTCCGGTATTAAAGCATTAAGTAAACATCATCATGACTGTAAGAGAGATTTGGAGAAGTCTACTTCAGATGCAAAGAATTTCGCTGAGTAATTTTACTGATCCAAGTGTCAAAGACGTTAAGAAGCGACATCAGCAGCGCTTACATCAATCGAATATAACATGGAAAACCGTCACTAGTAAAATAAATTTCAGCTAAGAAAACTGCATATCAGGAATACAATGCGCCACGTGCAATGCACCGACACTAAGCCCTACGGGGGTCGAATGTTTCTCCGTCTGTTCAACGAAGTTTCATTTACCACGTGGATTCTAATCCAGCATTCACAATCCTTATGCTGTGAACTTTATTTCGTATTGGAAAAATTTTTGTTGTCAAAGCCTGTATACGACGATTTCTCAACATTTTATTATTCATCTGTAACTGATAACCAAAGAATTCAATACGTACAGTCTGACATATGAATACGTTTTCAATTTACAGTTTATTGTATTTTTAATGTAGTTTATTTCTCCATTAACTTGTTATGAAACCATTTTCTTGAGAGAGAGAGAGAGAGAGAGAGAGAGAGAGAGAGAGAGAGAGAGAGAGAGAGAGAGAGAGAGGATGGCGTCGCCTGCGGCCCAAGTTCGCGCAGGATATAAAAACGTTCTAAGATTCACATGTTTTTTTTCCGTTTCTTTTAACAACCTGTATAAATAGCAATAAGAAAGGGAAAGGCTGTAGTATGTTAAGTTTTCAGACATCGTGAAAAGCACTCTTGTTGAGAGCGTGGTAGCATTTACTCTATTCGACGGCTCATGGTATCATTCTTTACGTCCCCAATTCCCAGAAGGGCCGCAAGATTTCTCGAGCAGACTTCGCACTAAGATCCTTGTCTGCATTTTTAATTCCAATGGAAAGTTAGCAGATCAATCGAAATGCATTTTTTCACTGGATACTGTTTCTTCATTTATAATCCCATATAATATGCGTTAATTCCCCTTACAAAAAAGTGGCGTGCTTGCCCTTAATTCACTTGAACCCTGAAAATTTTATAAAAAAAAAAAACTACTACGCCAACAAAATGATGTGAATGAACTACGAAACCACATTCCGTCTAAAAGTAAGTTTATATTTTGTGGGACTCTTGCAAAATACGCAGAACAACGAGAAAATATAGGATAAACATTCGGAAAACATGAAGATTTTTTTGCCCCCAAAAAAACCCTGTGAGGGGAAAGGCAACTTGTTATTTTTCTGGAATAACAAAAAGTCAGACAAGGTAGTAATTCTACGTGATTTAACTATACTACCGTACACGCGTCTGCCATTCCCTTTTGGTTTGTAGATACGTAATGATTAAATTTTCTTAAAGTAATACTATGTGTCGGAATTCATTAATTTGTCGAAATACATTAATTTTCTCACATAAAATGTACAGAAAAAAAACAGTGATTACAGAATATATTTACCTACTGGAATTCTAATGGGCTTGTTCAGAAACTTTAAAGTAAATATAAAACTAGCGATTCATGTGCAAAATCAAATATAAATTTGGCAATATATATTTTACTAAATTCCATGAGGGTGATTATAATGATTTTACCTCCATTCTGCTACACATTTAACTCCCGGGGAAAAAAAAAATAAAAAGTCTCTGATTAACAGAACTAATTGGAAACTACTTGCTTGAGGTCTCGGGAGAATTCTTGAAAGGTTTCGACGGAAAAAAATTTACCCTTGGCAGCAGAGAAGTGTAAAAGCTTTTGCCTGTCAAAAAGAAGTTAGGAATCGTGTCGAAATCTGAGGACAACGCTAAGTGATATCAAAGAGAAAGAGCCTTGGAACGAAAAGAAGGAAGATTTGACTGAATTATCGTCACCAACACATGAGAGAGCCGAAGGAGAAATGGTTGAAAAAGCGTTGTGTTTCTTAGAGAGAGAGAGAGAGAGAGAGAGAGAGAGAGAGAGAGAGAGAGAGAGAGAGAGAGAGAGAGAGAGAGAGAGAGAGAGAGAGTCAATGCGAATGTCGAATATTCTTCAGCATCAAAGACTCATTATTCTGTTCTCCTAAAAACGGAGTATTTGAGGGTTTCATACAATATGATCAATTGATGAAGCAGAAGCACAGGATAGAAATAGATGGAAACGGCTCATCCGAAACGGCGACCCCATATAAAAATGGGAACAAGCTGGGAAGCAGAAGAAGATACAAGATCAATATCACTGTGAGTTATAAAAAAAAAAGTATACATTTGAAAATTTTTAAGGCAATTTTATCACCTAAACCAAGAAAATGGATTTTGGACTTCCCACGTCAAAACAAGTATTTTGGAACTGGATCCCATTTTATAATCACGTTCATATATAAGTATAAAATCTTATGCTTTCATTTTAAAGCAACATTTATGTCCAAAGAAGTCATACTTTCAGCCTTAGATTTAGTGGGAAGTGACGAATCTTTTGTTACTGTCCAGATAACAACACATGTTAGAGATGAAACTTTGCAACAACAAATATGCAAAAGTATAAAGTAAGATAACCCAGAGAACAAAACAGGCCCTCTACAAGAAATTTGGCTACGCCAGCAATCATTTTAAGCCTAAAACCAAGAAGAGCCTCCCGCTTACGGCCTCTTCAGCTAAAATCTTAAGCCTAAACAGGGTCTGCAGCAAAAGGTGACAGTTGCAAGATATCAACCAACATATGATATGACATACCGTGGATACAACATAGACCAACTTCTGGTAATTATCCCATAGTAAAGGATTCACTTGGTCCTTATAACAGAACAGAATATTTCCCTCATTCACTGAGAGAGAGAGAGAGAGAGAGAGAGAGAGAGAGAGAGAGAGAGAGAGAGAGAGAGAGAGAGAGAGAGAGAGAGAAAGCATTTAAGACTAAAATTGTCACAGACTGAATTTTAGCGAAGCTTCATGTAGTTCTTCAGTGACACTTCTGTGACACATAAAATTCAGTGACCCATCAC
Source organism: Macrobrachium rosenbergii (assembly GCF_040412425.1). Taxonomy (NCBI): domain Eukaryota; kingdom Metazoa; phylum Arthropoda; class Malacostraca; order Decapoda; family Palaemonidae; genus Macrobrachium; species Macrobrachium rosenbergii. The sequence continues at coordinate 56,412,649 of NC_089761.1, read as the reverse complement.
AGATACAAACTTCATATATATATATATATATATATATATATATATATATATATATATATATATATATATATATATATATATATATATATACACACACACAAAACACTCATAATGTGTGTAAATTTCGAATACTGCCTACTGGGATGGAAAAAAACTTTTATTTAAAATTTAATTTAATTTTTAATAATCTCAAGATTTTCCATAGAAAACTCATGTAAAGAAATTAGCAAGACAAGATGTGTTCACTATAATCATACTAAAATGCAGACAAGCGTGAGCGCCCATACACACACACACACACACACACATATATATATATATATATATATATATATGGCAAACAAAACTCATGAATTGGGATATTACGACGTCGAAAAATAATATGCATAAAACTACGCTATTATCATTACCATTATCATTATTATTAATAATGTGCTTACAGTCTTCTGCATGAAGCCAAATGACTAATAAAATCCAGTGAGAAAAATAAAACAGAAGAGCATAAGTCATTCTTCACCAAAATTTTATATATGATGCAAATTTTTTTACTTCATATCTAATGCGAGGCACAACAAACAATACTGAACCCTTGCATTTAGTATAAACGAAAAATGCTATCAAGAAGCTTGCCCTCCTGAGCAAGGAAGGTCATGGAGAGTAAACTGTGAGATTCATGGATCGCAAAGACAAAGGCAGTTCCAGATAGAGCGATCTTAAAGTCATGCTGTAAGTTACCATTTTGAACTAGGGCTTTTTTTATTTGTTTTTCTAAATAAGCGAAGGTCAATGGAAAGTGGAACCTAACCATTTTCTAGCTCACGTTAAAAAAAAAACTAGGAAAGGAAAAGAACGATGAAAGGTCGGAATTAACCAAAGAGTCGGAAAAAATAGACATTTGCAGACACTGTTTTAGCAATACATTTAATGTTACACAAAGCATATAAAAAACAAGGCGAGGCTAAAAAGGAATGGGTATCGTGAACACAGCTGTTTAAGCTATGCCACACAAACAGACACAGTAAAAGGCAAACATACAAATAAAGATAACAAATCTAGATAGACCTGAGGAGGAGCCTCCATGCTTTGATCGTAAATTTCTGTTTTTACTTTAAAAATTTCAAGAAGAAAAACACTTTACCATACACATATTACCAAGACCCTCTCTAAGGCACACCACAAATTGTGCAAAACACAAATTTACAAAAATAAAAAAATAAATCATTCTGGCCATGGAGGAAGTTACGACGGCCAACGTTGAATACGGAGAAAGGAAAAGAAAGAGTGGACTGAGAATGGGCTCCCATAAAACAAACAAAAACCAAAAGAAGTTTGTAATGGTTGACGACCCCAGCTCCACGTGGTAAACCCAAAGTTTTGATGAGATTAGGAAACCACACACCTTGACAAATATATTAAAAACGAGAAACGCAATATAAAAACGTTCCTTTACATATTCATCAGCGACCCACACGGGTCGGCGGTCAAAAAAAATCGGGATTCATTTGCATGTTTATTTGTTGATTAATTAATAACAATGAGAGAGAGAGAGAGAGAGACGGGGGAGGGGGGGCAATGATAACAGGTTTCTGTATTTTTCCTGTTAAAATACGAAGACGTACAAGGAAAGTGAACATTTTGGTTGACCACTCTTGAAAAAGCAGGGGGAAAAATGAGGCTAGATATAACGATTTCCCGGAAAGTGAAGACCATTACAAACTGAAAAAAGGGAAACGCAACATTTTCTGAGTTGGAGAAGATGCCATATTGGCCAAACCGCTGGACATCAAATTCACCCATCCATACAGTTCTTAATGTGGAGTCTTGCGTGCCCTGAGGCCAAAAAAAACATGGTAGCAAAGAGGCACACAAGATCCTGAGAGCAATGTCAATAGTAGTATTTACATACACAAAAAAGGAAGGGAACCATACTTCGAGCTAAGAGAGTCCAAGACAGCACGAACCTCATTAGCAATGAAGAAGCCTGCTTCCCTTAACATGGGAGATACTACCCACAGGAAGGATTCAAACCACGCACCTTTTAAGAGTTGCTCAGAGGAGTACATTCAAAACCCTGTAAACTAGTATTTGGTTTATGATAAACAAGACACATGGATGGATACTAATTAGATTCATGGCCAAGATGTTGATCCAAAAAACCATTCAGCTCGGCAATGACAATAAAATAATATTAGTGAGAAGGTAAATATGAAATGCAATAGATTATATAATTACCATGTTATGTGGAAATAAGATAATAAATTTACACAAATAGTTTAACTTTTTCTTTTATAAAGCCTCACCGAGAGATATATTTAATGTATACCAAAATTACAATAACAAAACCAAAAGTCGATTTGGTATATACTATATGTAAGATGTGATTTTCAATGTAGTTCCCAATATCAGTATATCAACTGGAAATGCCTAGCTAAGTACGAATGAAAGTAAGTACATAGAAAATCTAACCGTAATAATTAAGGTACATGAAAAGTCATGATTAATAACTTCAGAAACCGCCAAAGTACTGTTACTAAATGAAACGTCACTGAAATTTGGGACTAAAAGATACCAAAGAAGAAAAAAACATAAAATATGGATATAACTTTTTTACTCTTTTTCTATCTCATTCTCTTTGAGTATGAGGTTACATAAGAATTCTTAAATAGCCCAGTTCTGGGTTATCCATACAAAAAAATGTTTGTAGTAACATCTACAGGTTGGTAAAAATGTAAAATTAAACTAACATTTACAAATGGAAATTCTATGAAGAATTTATCTTAGCGACTTCTATTGTATATGAGAAGTAAAAACATTATTTTATGGACTTAAGCATGAAATTTGAATGGTAATTTCATATTATACTATATAAATATAGAAAATACGCAATTACGCACTAATACGTAGAGCCACACAAATACACACACATATATTCATAAATGTATATGTATAATATATACAGTACAAATATATATATATATATATATATATATATATATATATATATATATATATATATATATTATACAATATAAATGTGCATTTTAAATCAATATAAATGTGCATTTTAATATGCATGAACACAGATAATATATATATATATATATATATATATATATATATATATATATATATATATATATATATATATATATATATATACTGTATGTATACATAAGGTGTTTGGGAATACAGGATATGAAAGGTGTAGTGAATGGTAAGTAGGGAGGTTACAACAGTTACAACTGCACAACAGAAATGAAAAACAGGTACAGGTATACAAGAGGATGGACAGAATAGTCTTGACTGAAAGCAGTCATGGGCAATGGAGTATTTCAAAGTATTTCGAAGATGTGCTGTGTGCGTGTGCATTTGACAATACTTGTGGAAGTGACTGTTGAGATGGAAGAGAGGCTATTAAAAGGTTAAAGGATTAGAAGTGAGACACTGAAGTAATGTAATAACAGCAAGATTGAGTAGCTGACTAAGGTGTGTAAGATATGCCTGAATGAAAGAAAAATTTTCCAGTAGATATGAGGTGATCAAGAAGACATTAAGAGTTCAGGACTAGGTTTGTGGGAAGGTTTACATCTGGAAAGGTAAGCCAGATTACAGAAAGACTGGTCTGGCAAGAACAGATTACAGAAAGACTGGTCTGGCAAAAACAATGTGGTTTTAAAAAGGGAGGAAAATGTCACGCGAAAGTATTCGAATTAAAAGTAAAATGTTGTATGAGGCTTAGATGAAAACTGAACACGCTTAAGATGGGATCGATAGTGAGACCACGTGGAGAGTGCTGAGATGTGTGATAGAGATGCTGAGTTGTAATTATGTCCTAGAATACATAGACGGGATAGAGACTGGTTTGGTGTAAAAATTCGTCAGTCACAAAATGTGTTTCCTTGTCTGTTTGATATCTTTTTGGAAAAGGAAATTAAGACATGGGTTCACAGCAGTGGGATAAGAAAAATGGGTCATGAATGGAGTGCGGAATGGTTAATGTTTGCTGATAATATAATACTAACTGGGCATACTGAAGAGAAAATGCCGAAACTAATAAAAGAATCTGAAAGTTTTTGCAAAACGAGAATGCTAAAAGTGAGTAGAGTGAGGTTATAAAGGTAAATGGCAACCACGAAGATCAAAAATGAACGGGAGAGGTTGCGTTAAACAAGTATTAATGAATAAATATACTGGATGATGGTAGCACAGGAGAGACATACTAAAAGTGAGGCATGAAAAATAGCAGAAAGATTGAAAAAAGACGTGGAGTGTTTTTGATGCCAAAGCAAGAATGTATGAATGGACCATTGAATTAACTCTAATGTATGGCCTGAAGACTGGATGTCCAATGTATGAAATTAAATAGCCTGAAATTATCGAGATGAATCGTTTACGTAGATTCGTAGCATAAGAACTGAAATGGGGAGAAATGTGAGCATATGAAGATGATGTGGTAAAAAAATTTAGAACAGGTGAACAGATGGATAAGAATGTTTTGAGACGATCCGGTCATTTTGAAAGAACGGTGGACGAGTAAAGTGTATCTGGAAGTGTTCAGATGAAGAAGGAGAGAGGGGCCTTGAAAGTGCTTGACAGATGGCATGAAAGAAATGCTATTAAGGCAATGCCCTTCTATCGAAGAGGAGTGGGGTGCAAGAAAGAGGGGGTGAATGATATGCTGATGACGAGTAATCTTGTGAAAATCTACAAGTGGTTCACTCACGATTCAGCAGTTAAATTATGAATTGTCACTCCGTGATAGGTACAGCGGTTTAAGGTTGGATGGAGATACTTCTTGAATATTACAGTAACCCCCATCCGCTACCAGAGGGAAATTATCATACTGAATTAGAAATGCTTCAGTGTCTACACATCCTAATAAGTTGGCGACTTCCCTGGATATGATGCTGCTGTATTGTGAATTACTTTATTTCACTAAAATGTATTTTGTACTTCCACGTGAAAAGGTAAAATTTCCATTCACCTAAATAGTCCTCCACGTTCATCCGCATTGGATGCTTAGGGATAGAAACTTTGTTCTTAATCCATAACTGCATGAATATGAATGCAATTATACATACATACATAATGTACATAAATGGTGCGAACACGAAAGTAGCATTCACTGTACAATTACGACGACTGCTCAATTTAGCAATAATATATGGTATGAAAAATCGAATCTAATTATTGCTTCTCAAAAAAGAGAAAAAAATGTTTGGCTCACAGTGACTATATATAACAAGTTACTATCCCTATCACTGAAATAAAGCAGAAACAGTCTTTTGTTTTTAAATAATAAACGAACCCATCAAAATTGAAAGGGACGTTTACTAAAATGGATACCAGTGGGGCAGAAAAGTGTAAAATGTGGATAACAAATGTTTGATGATTCGATAACTACGTAACGTTTCAATTTGTAAGTGTGTGTGTGTGTGAGAGAGAGAGAGAGAGAGAGAGAGAGAGAGAGAGTAGAGTTTTGCTATTATATAACGAGGGGGCAATATAATACCTTCGTTAACTTCACGGATTAAATTAATTTTCAACACTCATTAAAGAAAAAAGACAGTTAATGTTGATTCTACTTGAATTGGCAAAAACTAATCTATCGTCATTACTTCTAAGAAAAGGAGGAACATAACTGAAATGTTATTCCAAAACTTAGCAAGAGTAGACCTAGTCAGCTTACGAAAAGGCATAATTTCACAATCGGCATATCCACACGTTTTATATGTGCGTGTGTGTGTATATATATATATATATATATATATATATATATATATATATATGTGTATATATATTGGAAATAAAGTCGAAACCGGTCAGGACCTACACCCCGTTTCTTATTTTCACCTGTGGTAATGTGTGATAAATGAA
>NC_089761.1:56359272-56401772 GCF_040412425.1 Macrobrachium rosenbergii | reverse complement strand
ATAATGGCCTTTCAGTACATTCGGTATTAAGTTACACTTGTGGCTTAATATTTGTGGGTATAAAAATGTCAGTATAAAGGACAAAACTTCCTATATATACATACATGCATATTTTCTGCATGTATGTGCACACATATGGATACATATTTATTCATACAAGAGCAAGTTCTACCAACCTCATAAATATATCATGAAGTTTGATGCTTGTGAATTAAAAATTAATTTACAAATCTAAATTATATTCTCGTTTAAATAATCAACACCTAAAATACAGCTCCAGAGTGGAAGATAAGAGATTTAAAAAGCACCCGAAGAAGCAAACAAAGACAGTGAATACGAGGGTTTTCATATGTTTGCCCTACATAAAAAATGGGGTGGGGAGGAGAGGCTATTCATAAGTTAAGTTCTATTGACACGACTGCCGTCAAACAACGCCGTTTGCAAAGGGTAAAAGGGGGAAAAAATTAAACTCCACTGTGCCTCTCTCCCGTTCATATTGCCATATTGTGCTCTACCAAGGACTACTATATTCCCAGGGGATAATTTGCCTGAATGGGGGGTTCAGGGTTAAAGAGGGTTAAAGTCATCTTCGACGTTGCCGCCATCATTTTCATCATCAGGTCCTCTTATTTTGTTAGTTATTTCATCATCACTCACATTATCCTTGGCGGCGTCTTACGAAATTGCCGGTTGTCACAATTCAAGTTTGGCTATTCATTCATTCTGTTTTACAATCCACTGTAATAAAACATCTTTTCACCGGGGATATTTCAACTTTACTAAAATTCTAGTGAGATAGGGCACTTGACTAACTAATATGAACTAACAGAGCGAGGAATTCGTCCTACTGATGGTTTCCCAGTCACTAAAATGCTTGCTAAGAATCATGACATAGTTCTTGTCACCTATACCACTATCAACCCTCCAAAAAATCAACAAAATTTATAATGTCACATAAATGAAAAAATACAAATCAAAATCATAAAGAAAAAGAACAATTTCATAGATTAAGATAAAAGGTACAAAGTAAGAAAAAACAGCTACAGCATATTAAAGAGAGAGAGAGAGAGAGAGAGAGAGAGAGAGAGAGAGAGAGAGAGAGAGAGAGAGAGAGAGAGATTCCTGGGCTGAATTTGTAGTCTCTTCGGGAAGGCTTCATATCCTCAGGAATGTTACCTCATTTGGAGAACTAAATACCAGACTCACACAACGAATTTTCAGCCAAAAAGTTTCCACTTAATCATAAATCCTGTGCCGAACACAAGTAAGAGCATATACTCACTGCATACATCAGTTCATTTGTACACACGTATATACATAAACAATGCGTAAGGATACACAACGGATCGAAGCCCACATACATGCATACATATATACATATGTACAACATATACATACGAGTATACATCTTTGGTGATATTGACTTCTTCGACAGCAGGGTGGAGAGAGAGAGAGAGAGAGAGAGAGAGAGAGAGAGAGAGAGAGAGAGAGAGAGAGAGCCACAATAACCCTTCAACTGATGAACTGCGGATGAGCCCCTGGCCTAAAAGGGAAATATTCTATGGCCGCTTTACACGCCTCAAATGACGTTTCATCAGCAACTTCTGACCTTCCATTATATACAATACCATACCATTCACCCCATCTTGCACTTATTCGTGTTTGCCAGATGGTGTCTGTAGAATATAAAGACAGCGTTAAAAGTGGATAACAGTACACAATCTCAACACAAAGCTTGAACTGAAGGTTATGGAAAAAGAGATTATGATAAAAGTATCTAGTACGTAAAAAAAAAAACCTGTTAACCTTTTATCTTTGACAGGAATGTGAGAATAAGCTAAATGCAAAGAAGTGAAACTTGCCAGGGGATGTGAAACAGAAATGGACTTCTATTCGCTAAGTCGAAACATTCGATTTCGTGAGATACAATATCTACTCCTAAGACAGATGTCACACTTGGTTTAGGAAGCAATAACAATGTTTCCTTCCGTCATATTGGTTGCCTCACCAAATGATAGACACCATTCAAAAACAATGCACTCACTTGCGTATATGTATGTATGTGCGAATGTATATATATACATAGACAGAGAGAGAGAGAGAGTTTACGTTGCCACACACGATGTCGGGGAGGTAAGTAAACCTACAATATAGTATACAAGATAAAATAACGAAAGAGAGGAGTATAAGTAGTGCAAGAATTAAAAACAGATGAATATGAATTTTTTTTCTTTTTTACTGCGCCACTCAGCCACAGATATCTTGGACCGGGTGACTTTCCTAACTTGGGTTTAGCGCCAACAAAACTTTTGTTAGGGCTAAACTCCAAGAATTCCAAGGAATTGATTCGGGAGAATTCTTTTAGTGGATTTCACATAAGAATTTTTATGGACGATCGCCTTGAAAATCTCCACGCTTAAGAAAATAGAAAAAATTAAGAAGAGTATATCTATAAACAAACAGACAGTAATATTATTAACAATAACCAATTAAAACTCCAGCAAAAAATACATCTATCCCAACACAAAAACGAGTGTGTAATTTACTTCTCAAGATTTATTTCTAACTCTGATGGAATAAAACCGAACATCTTTTGAAATATTATCAACTCTGAAGGAATAAAACCGAACATCTTTTGAAATATGTAAGTATGAGGTACGTCATTTTCTGAGGATTCCACGTACGTACAACTGATATATTTACGAACGGCGAAGATCACCATTCACTGGTGATTTTCGACTAGTGAGGACGATGGGAAAGTTATACGGAATTTTGGAATGAAATAAACATGCTGCACTCAGACAGACTTTGACCTTCCTGGAGAAGTCTCTACCGTAACAAGTTTCTTATCCCTTAAAATTACTGAAAAATCAGTTCAATTTAGGAAGATGACATGAGTTGAGTAAATATTTTTTATAATAATGTAGAAAGAACCTAAAATTGTTTGGCTTACACTCTTTACAGGAAAATATTTAGTCAGCTACAATGTAACAAACACCATATTTTAGTTTTCAGTTTAGTTTCAAGCGAAACCCCAGAATGACTCTATATACCCTAATAACAAAGACTGATCTTCCTACCCACAGAATAATAATGCATCTTACGTCCGTAAGTACCTGTACTGAATGAAGTTTCGAATGCCGTACAGAGTACAATACGACTCATTCAACGGATATGTTGGTTTCCGATATCGGAAAACAAGATCCATGAAGAGCAACTCTTGAAAATGAGTCCGAGTCAATTTCTGATACTGGGAATAATCAGTCTCGGATGACAGGAAAGCTAATAAGGCCAAAACTAAGAGTCTTCGATATCGAAACGAGAAAGCCTAAACTCACTTATCGATCGGAGTACTAAAATCGAGATGACAGTTCTGTAGTATCGAATATCGGTCAGTTCATATCTCGTGAAGACAGCAGACAGTTCCAAAGTATTGGATATCGGGCAGTACATAACGTCCAAAAGACAAGTAGCAAGATTCAGAGATCAAGCAGATTACCCTATAGCGAATACTCATTCTCCACTACTGGATATGGGGAACCCACCTTATCATAACTGGAATAGCTAAAGTTTCATGCATAAGGATCTGGGTAGAGTATCTTATATCCAATAGACCAACCTCAGTCATTAGATACTGACTGAGTACGCCATTTCAAATAGTACAGCCTCAGTTATAAGGAAGAGAACCTTATGCAGTATAAAGACTCAAATAACTGCAAAAAGATATCAGATAGATCACCTTTCACTGAAATATTCTCAAATAATCGAATACTGGCCTGAGTGTCAGACATTCCAAAAGGGTGAAAGCATTGCACAGCAGTACGATTATATGGAGGAAGATGGTACAGGTCGAGTGATCTCCTTTTCAAGGACCTATCAGCTCTGTCCCATATCATTTATAATCTATATGCAAATGAAGCCTTCCCCGAGACGAATTATCTCGAAGGAGAGGCTGAAGTTATATACATATACCATTCAACTCCTCCTCCAGGAGACCAGCCACCAACAGAAAGCGAAACCGCGCTCTATAAGGCACGCCTGTGGCCTCGGCTGGAAACAATTTTCATATTCATTGATAAATTTAAAAAGTTATTTTAGGAACTAAGACGACGATGCAGGGACAAAAAAAAAAAATAAAAAGGAAAAGTCAAAGAAAACCTACGGAATGAAATGTCGATGGAATGTTATTCCCTCGAGTGCCGAGGGGCATTCATGACAGAACAAAGGAAATAGGTTATTCACTTAGGTGTATCAGGTCAGGTGTACGTGCGCATATCAGTGTCTTTGCCAAGCAAAAATTAAATAATAGAAAAAGTTACACTGACAACGGAGTATACAAGTACAAATTAAAATAAGAAACAAAAAAAGATGAGCTTCAATAATGTTTCCTTCAATTGCCAAAGGTAACCACAAGGGCATTTGAAAATAATACCGATTTGAAACTATGACATAACACACAAGGATGTCAGTAATCTTGAACCATTCAAGAATGTTTAGAGTAAATCATGAGGAGTGCCACCTAGGATCGAAATGAATTAATACCTATGAACACTTGCTTATTCCCTGGAAGACCACTGTGCTTCCAAAATAAGCGATTTAATACTTCTCCTTAGATTCCAAAGTACTTGGTTTCCTTTTCTTATTTTGACATACATTTGATTTACTTTTCATATCATTGATTTCAGATTACATTCCCATGTAAGATTCCAGATTCTTTAATATAAATTTAATTTTACTGCCTCAGACTTCAGAGCCCTAAATTTAATTTTCTCGTCTCATTTTGCATTTTTCTTTCTCGAGTCGGGTTAATTCATTTTTCCGTCAGAGATCCTTATTTTTAATTACGCTTTCAAGTAATTCTATGCTTGTATCTATTTCTCTTTTTTTCAATTACTCGTCTCAGATCCTAGCCCCTGATTTTATTTTATTGTCACAGTTCCCAGAAAATTTTTTCTTACTTTCCTAGCCACTGATGCCAGGGCTTTGATTTAAACTTCTCGTTTAACATTCTGCTTTCATTTAATTCTAGTTTTCATATAATTTTCCAATCCTCGATTTCATTTTCTCGCACTGGATTCCCATGACTTGCATCTTTTTTTTTTTCAGCATTCCAATTTTTATTTTCTAGTTCTAGCTTCTTTGCTTGGGATTTCATTTTCCCATCTTCGATTCCAGAGCCTTTAATTTTTTTTTCTTAGTTTCTACAACCTTAAGATTTTATTTTCTCGCTAGTATCGAGATAGAAAGCTCTTGATCAGTGGTTCACGATGAAAAATAAATTGAATACATAAATTCATGAACCTGGTATATTGGAGAAAATGTGTGCCTGTGACCATCTTTTCTCCTAAGTAAATTTGCAGGGTCGTCACCTACAGACCAAAAAATGATGTTTCATCATGTACGAGTTGGAACTGACCATATATTAAATCAAAATTCATAAAAACAAGCTTAAGAGTAAGGGAACGGAGCCCTCTATATCATGTGCCCAATTTACTAATAAAAGTTCAGTTTGATGACCATTCACTTACCGTTTCCGATAATACTATTTTCCTAAATGAAAATTATCCACTTTATCTTTGGGAGTGATGTGGCATTTATAGCAGAAGATAAGCCAAGAAATGTGTTGAGTTCCACTAACTTTGAAAGTTATTTATCATACCAACAGAGGACTCAAATTATGACATCCATCTGCAGAAGCTGTGCATTTTTGGTAGTGCTTGTTCCTCAGCACATTTTAAGAATTTCTGGTTTCTGAGACTGAATCAGTTCATTTCCTTTTATAATGTACACCCTATAAGAGGCTAAAAGAAACACGCAACAATAAAATGGAAACTTCATAACTACACAGAATCAAGAAGTTTAGTTAAACTTTATGCTGAGACAACGCTTTTGATTTAGGCTACTCGCAAATCAACTGAAGCAGGGCCTCTGTCACTAATGTCGACGTGATAACGGAAACAAATGTATTGGTATGTGGCCTGATACCTTGCAAGGAATGCGTTACACCATACGTCGGTTTCATGAAAAAGAGAGCGCGTCAAAGAAAAACTGTACACCAGAGGTCGGTAAATAAATATGTATTTTATATATATATATATATATATATATATATATATATATATATATATATATATATATATGTATATATATACTATATATATTATATATACATATGTATACTGTATATATAAAATTTATACAGCAGGAAGAATGTGACATCTTTCCTCTTTAATGTTTCACTTACCCCTGCACAGGATGGAGACCATATAACTAACATTTTAAAAAGATTGATGGAATCATGGCGTCTGAAGAACTGCGATACCATGCATGAAGATATACTACAGAACATCTTTTTAGATCCGGTCTTAAATCCCATCATGTCTTTTTTATTATTATATTTATTATTTATCATTATTTGATATTAAGTGGCTTATTTACATTTACATCTTTGCTATCCGCTATCGTTTATCACAGGTGTTTGCATAGGTTCGTAACCCCACAGATACTGTGACAAACTGGAGTCAAGGGTTCAACGGACTAAATAATCCAGCACACTCTTTCACTTTTGAAAAATTTGAATTCGCCACCTTCTTCAGTATTTCCTGAATCACTAAACTGCTCATGAGACATTTCTGTGCTAGTTCTCGAATAAATATGACCGGGTCCATTTGCTTCCTCTTTTCAAACTAGAACTGTAACCCCCTCAGATGGCTCACTTAGGTCCTCAACAAGTCTCACGTAGTAAGGCTGCTTACTCATGCCACTCACAACATTAGCTGCGGCCTGCCACAGCTGACTAGTAACAAAATATATATACAGTATATATATATATATATATATATATATATATATATATATATATATATATATATATATATATATATATATATATGTGTGTGTGTGTGTGTGTTTGTGTATGGTAAAACTATATATATATATATATATATATATATATATATATATATATATATATATATATATATATATATATATATATATATATATATATATATATATATATACAGTATATATATGCGTGTGTGTTTGTGTATGGGTAATACAATGTATATATACTATATATATATATATATATATATATATATATATATATATATATATATATATATATATATATATATGCGTGTGTGTGTGTGTGTGGACGCGCACGTTACTTCGCAAGCCCTCTAGCTTGTGTGGTGAATATGTTCTAGGAATTTGTTAAAATGAGAAACTAGAGAGAACTTTCTACCAATGATCTTGCTGATTACGGAAAGGAACATCAGTGAAAGGTTTTTATATCAGACGTCATATAACATTAACTATAAAAAAAAATATGCATGAAAATTATTCCTCGACGTCACTTCATTCCATCAACGTTCGGCCGGCAACTACAAAGGAGCCACATCCGCCGAATCTCAAAGGAGGGGTGGGAGCAGGTGGAGCTGGAATGACAAGAACGGAGGAGGAGGAGGAGGAGGAGGAGGAGGAGGAGGAGGAGTTAGAAAGGGAGGAGGTGACGCAGGGGCCTCATGGATCGGGGGGAAGCCGAGTGAGATGAGACATTATGGAAATAGGAAACAAGTTTGGAGGGCGAGACGTATAAATTCATTCCATCTCCATTAGCATATCTCCCGGTGGTGTGCATCTGGTGAATTTTGCCGCGCCTTGTGTTCATTTCCTCCCTCCAAACCATCACCTGAATAACGGGGTGGATGGAGAATTCTAAGAGACCTTGATAAAGATGATAAAAGCAAAGAGAGCAAAATTCGGAGCGAAAATATTATAAGACACAACAAAGGGGAGAGGTAGGAAATTGGATAAAAATGATAATGATAAATAAAGAAAACGCGAGGGAAGGTACGATGCAGAGGGGTGAAAATTTTATAAGAATGACTAATGAAAAACAACAGAGAGAGAGAGAGAGAGAGAGAGAGAGAGAGAGAGAGAGAGAGAGAGAAGGTATTTAAATCTGGGTACAGTTCCCCGTAGGTTTCAACAAAACCAATGTGGTGTTGTAGGATAATAAAAACAATTATCTATCTATCTATTTCTATATATATACATATATATATATATATATATATATATATATATATATATATATATATATATATAAAATATGATTAATTTCCCATACGTTTTTTCCCTTGGAGGGGGTGACGCTTGAAGGTGTTAGCCTCCTGGTTTGTAGCCAGTCTTTAGCGATGAGGTTTCTAGCCCCATGCCCCTTTTCAATCCTCGTTACGAATTAGATCAACGGAGGTAAAATGGGTTTTTAAGGATTCATGCCTATATGCTGCGTAACTGGGATACTACTGATAACATTTAGAGGATCGTGTGTGGGTGTATGTATGTATGTGTATATATGTGTATAAATATAAATATAAATATATATATATATATATATATATATATATATATGTATGTATGTATGTATGTATGTATGTATGTATATGTATATGTATATGTATATGTGTATATATATATATATATATATATATATATATATATATATATATATATATATATATATATATATATATATATATGGTGAGTACCTTCAGTCATATTTAAAAATTTCATTTGTAGTGAAACTGAAAAGCTAAATCTGATGCATCTTATCTGAATAAAAATGTGCTACAGAGGCCACGAGGCGTCAAGTTAAAGTTATGAAAAAACTCGATTTCGTTATCTACGAATAAAAAAATAATGCATCCATTATGAATACAGATTGTGCTAAAGCTCCAATTACCTTGAGCAATTATTCTCGTGAATTCAGGCGTAACAATCATATCGCTCTTCTTTTTTTTTTTAAATCGAAAAATAATGAAGACTTTTTTTTAATGTAACAGACTAAAGCAATGGCTTCTGTTTTGAAATTTCTGTATAAAGATTTTGCACGACTGAACTTTTAAAAAAATTTGAAACAAAAATAAATAAGATTCATAAAAATCTACTCACAAAAAATCAAATGAAAAACCAGTTACCGAAACAACTAGATACCAAAGAACAAACCGACCAACTAACTGCTCATATTTATTTACCTTATGGTTTATCTCCAAAGAAAAGCTCTAGTACACATACCTGGAATAAAAATTAATATCCAATTTAGGGTCAAACAGTAATTAAATTTTCAATAATAAATTGCAAAAACAAGAACAATTATATTACCATAAACGTTACTATTCTAAAATAAGATAATTATATACTACCTCTTACCCCTATAACATGCTTATGCTATTCTTATTATATGAAGAACTCTAACGTACACAGATTATCATTATTTTCATTACTATTACCATTATCAATGAAATATCAATGGTTAAAAAATCAACAACAAAAATAATAGCAACAACAATAGCTGAAAACAATAAACAATGCTGCTAAAAAAAACAACAATATTTCTGAGTCCTAGAAAATAAAAAATCTCTAATACACAACCCCATAATGTGGACACAAGAGGCAGCCAGTACCCATAAACAGGACCGAAAGAGACCAGATTTAAATCCTCGTCAAATATTTCTTTCCCCACAAGGCCAAAAGGACCTTGTGTAAACCTTCGCGTCTTGAGCCAACAAGCAAAAGCTCTCCACGGCCTGGAATATAATTTTTTTTTCTTACCCATAATGGTTTTACCAAGAGCACCTGTGTCGTCGTGCTATGTGTGTGTGTGTGTGTGTGTGTATATATATATATATATATATATATATATATATATATATATATATATATATATATATATATATATATATATATATATATATATATATATATATATATATATATATATATTGTATATATATATAAAACATATGTATATATGTATGCATATATAAACAAACTTTATATTTTGTATTAGCTCATTAATTCATTAGCTGACCCACACAAAACTTACCAGAAGACATATAACTGCAAAACTGTATAAATATTTATTTCCTAGAATTGTTTTTCCCTTACACTTTTATAGATACCAACCCCTTACACTTTTATAGGTACCAACCTCACTGCTAACATTAAGCACTAAAATTATTCAATAAGAACTGAAAATATTTTATGACCTAGGAAACTCAAAAAAAAAATTTTTTTTCGGATACCCTTTTTCTTTTCTAAAATAACAATAAATCCAGAATTTGATAATCTCACAGAAATATATGTGTAATTTTTACTTTTAACCGATCAATAAAAAAATAACGTTTAAGATGAAAGCCATATGCAAATCAAACGAGAAAATAATGTACCGTCTCCAAACGGGCAAAAAGGGTTTTTTTTTTTTTTAAGTAAAAGCTACAGAATGCCTCCAGTGTGTTTTCAACCTTTTATTGCTGAATATGCACTCTGGAGTCCTATTACCGTCAGGCGCGCTCACAAACACACATACACAAATACACACACAGACAGAGCTTGTGTGCTAAAGTTTAGACGTTCGTTTAATTTAAAGTCGACAAACATTCAGCGAGGGCTGTCGGGCTAAACCACTTGGTCGCCCAAAAGCATTTTGCTTCCACTTCCATTTATTTTTGCACGAGATGCATTGGCTGGCAATTATCGGACTCGATTCCGGGAACAATTTTCTCTCTCTCTCTCTCTCTCTCTCTCTCTCTCTCTCTCTCTCTCTCTCTCTCTCTCACACACACACACACACACACACACAGAATACTCAAGTAAAAGACCGTCAATAAAAGTAAAGAAAGTCGTTTTAACATATAAAAAAAAAAAAATAGAAAAACATTGCAGAGCGAAAGATCCTAATGAACTAAAATTACCTTTCCACAGACTAACTACAGTAGTTTTAAAGAAAGCTAACTCAAAATGAACTTCATTACCTAGAAAAAGCAAAACTCATCCTTAATGCTAAAGGGACTAAAGGGAATATCAACGTCAATATAAATTTATATAATGATATATATATATATATATATATATATATATATATATATATATATATATATATATATATATATATATTATATATACACATATATAAATTTGTGTGTAAACTCTCATAAAAACGGATAGCTTTATACTAATAGTGATTCATGAAATCCATAAGAGGAGGTTAAATAGATGTGAAGCTACACAGTAATCACCATCAGAAATACATTATTTGTTAACTAACTGTCACTTTCTACTAGCTTGCTTTACAGGGCACACGATGCAATAAGGCATGCTTTGGAACTCTAATGCAGAATAATAAGTTCAAACACTAAAAGAAACAATAATCCTCCAATTATGTCAGTAGTTCAGATAATTTCCTTTGCCTAGTACTTATCAAAGTGCTTCTAATTTAGGTATTAAAGACAATAACCACAGATGTCTGATGTATCAAAGATTTCGAAACAGTTACGTCAACGTAAGAACAATTACACCTGACACAAAAGAGAATTATTCCGATATAAGATAAATTTTTATCAGCTATGATATATACGAAACATTCCTCATATGGTTTCATCAATTAGGCTTACTCCAAAAAAAATATAATTGGTCTGTTTTTGTCAACTGCGCCTGATAAACGAGAAATACATCTGATCTGGCTTTTTCAATAACGCTTGCTACTTGAGAAATTTATCAGATGATCTATTGTTATTACTTACATTTAATCCCCCAAAAATTAATTACCTTGCTTTCAAAGTTACACTCGCTATACGTGTCTGTAGTATCACATATACAAAACCTACGAGAAAAATTTATGGTAGCTTATTATCGATTAAATCAATTTACACGTACATATCTGATTCATTTCTATTACTTACACTTATATCCAAGAGGTATAAATGATCCGTTTTTATTTTTGTCAAATATACTTTATAACAGAAATATATCTGATCCATTTTTACCCATTACACTTGAGGTCGCGGAGGAAATATGCTTGATCCAACAGAAACAAACCTCATCTGTTTATATTATCCAGTTCCACTAGAGTCTCACTTAATTCTAACTGTAAGATATGTTCGACCTAAATCTACCAAGTAATCACGACTAGTCAGCAAATAGCTGTGTGTCTGGTGAGATTTACTTGACGGTTACAGTCACTGTTTAATGACTAGATTCCAGCGCTAACGTCCATACGTAATCAAGAGTGCTTTCAGCTGATGTGACGTTATTCGCTTACAGAAGTTTCAAAGAACGTAACAGATCCGTTTCCGAAGTTTATTCTACCAAATGGGTGATAATTAATATATATATTTGTGTGTGTATGTATACATACATATAAACTTGCAAATACACATTACTGTACCTAATGCTTGTTGGTGTTCCTGGCGCACTACAAATTCAGCTAGCAAGCAATGTTGCAGAATCCTCATACCAAAAACTTGCAAAAAATGAGAAGGTTAACACTTTTTGGAGACAAAACCTTTCGGAGAAATAAGGCATTGGTGAAAAAAATAACGACAGAGATTGAACATATCCGTACACACACGATATATAATAACAGTGCCTATTATATAAGCAAAATAAACTTCAATATCAGTTAGCTCATAGATAAATCAAGTCATTGCATAGATAAATCAAGTCAAATTTTTTGTGTGTGTGTGTGTGTGTGTGTGTGCGTGTGTGTGCGCGACAGCTCTTCTACTGGTACTATAGTTCCAAATAGGACTTATTTTCCAGCCCATATATATATATATATATATATATATATATATATATATATATATAACGATAAAGATTGAGCATATCCGTACACACACACGATATATAATAACAGTAACTATTATATAAGCAAAAGAAACTTCAATATCAGTTAGCTCATGGATAAATCAAGTCATTGCACTACAAACTTACTGAATAAAACGAAATGTCCATTCAAAAGGATTTTTTGTGTGTGTGCGTCAGCTATTCTACTGGTAATATAGTTCCCAACAGGACTTACTGTCCAGCCCATGGCCAGCCCTCTCACCACTGGCCTTTATGCAAAGTATGTTGAACGACTGTACCTGTTGAAGCTTGACGTTACTGAGGTCAGAACTGACCATTTCAACTTATTGTGCGCTTAGCGTGTCAACCTTCTCTGTCATTACCGTCACTTTTGACAAGATGGGTACACAAATGATGCATATGTATATGTATATGTATATGTATATGTATATGTATATGTATATGTATATGTATATGTATACATACATATATATATTATGCATTGTTTTCACCCTAACGATATTATATACGCACACATAAAAGTTAACAATATTATATACGCATTCATAAAGTTTAGGCTCTTGACTGCATCTCTTAAAAAGCTTAATGGTTCCCGGAGAAAGCAAACTTTCAACAACGATTTATGAAATATTAAGGCTGGGTTCATTTCAAATTATCACTGTCAGTCATGTAATATCTCATAAGGTACATTCAGTTATTGCCTGTAGAAACAGTAGTGACATCTACCATATTACCTTGGTTAATTAATTATATGCATATACGTAGAGTATGTATATATATATATATATATATATATATATATATATAATATATATATATGTATATATATATATATATATATATATATATATATATATATATATATATATAGCATATCTACGTAGATGTATAATTAAACAAAGGTAATATGGTAGATGTTACTACTGTTTCTACAAGCAATAACTGAATATACCTTATGAGATATTACATGACTGACAGTGATAATTTGAACTGTACCCAGCCTTAATATTTCATAAATCGTTATTGAAAGTTTGCTTTCTCCGGGAAATATTTAAGCCTCTTAAGAGATGCAGTCAAGAGCCTAACCTTTAAGAATGCGTATATAATATTGTTAACTTTTATGTGTGCGTATATAATATCGTTAGGGTGAAAACAATGCCTAATTTTAGAAACTAGGTTAAATCCGATAAATATGATGAAATTAGTTATTATTAATGCAAATACCAGTAGATTTGGAAAATTAAAATGTTAAGAAGACAAGTCTCTACTAAACAGAATAACACTACAAGGAAGTTAGTGCCATTCGAAAATATTTAAGAATGAGTTTCTCTTAATCTGGTACAAACGTCACGACATAACGATATCGTTACCCTCTCGAGAATTCTTTTTAATTAAATAATTTAATTAATTAATGAATTTAATTAATAATAATAATAATAATAATAATAATAATAATAATAATAATAATAATAATAATAATATCTGAGGAACCGATTAAGATAAAATGGAAATGGGATTCCTCGATTCAGGTTATTAGGCAGACAGGCTGAATGATTGATATTACACACCATTTCAAAAACAGTTCTAAAACACTGAATGGTTGACAGACACCTCCAAAAATTAACTTGAATTACACGTAAATACAGTAGAGAATTTTGACATTAAAGAAATATGTCCTGCGACCCAGGTTAATTTAATGCAGCAGCTTTTATACGCAATTAATGATTCTTACAAGATCTAATTCCAGAGCACGAACTCAAGATACAAATATTCCAGTAACATTAAACTTCATACCCAAAAAGTAATGAGTACTGTAACTTCCAATTCATTTTAAAGTGCAACCATATGGATAGAGCAGAATACAGAACTTGGGCCAAAGGCCAAGCACTGGGACCGATGAGTCATTCAACGCGGAAACGGAAATTGACGGTAAAAAGACTTGAAAGGTGTAACAGAAGGAAAACCTCGCAGTTGCACTTTGAATCAATTGTTAGGAGAGGGTGGAAAGTAAGATGGAAGAGAGAGATTATGAATGGAAGTACAGTAAAAGGAATGAAAGGGGCCGAAGGGACGCTGCAAGGAACCTTAAGTAATGCCTCCAGTGCACCGCATGAGGTGAACTAACCCCCCACGGGAGGTAACTATATAATAAATATATCTTCAAGACTAAATTATACATCCGCTAATATAACCAATGTTTAAAGTAGCAAACACGGCAATAGGCAATGAAAAGTACTTCAACAAATTCAAAGAAAATAAAATATACTAACGAAAGGAGTACACAAAAGGTCCAGCGTCTACAAGCAGGAAATGTCGTTAATCGGTATTTACATGTTTCCGCCAACACCACCCATCTTCCAGAGGAGGAACCCCCTTCTTCCAGACAACCATTTCAGTGCACAAAGGAATAAATTTGTATTCAGCCTGCCTGGATGGTCCAGTCTTTATGCTAATAGGCTTCCCCTTTTTCGGGACTATGCTTCGAACATTTTTTTATTGATACTAGGGAACAAGTACCTGGAAAAGGACGCCAGACGAAATTTCCCTCTTTGCTGCGAGATAAGGCATTCCTTACGGAGGGGAGAAGAGGAGAGAGACAGCGCGGGGCATTTCGAGTATTTCGTTGGCACAAAGAATAACACAATAACCTACCAATATGCGTGCTTGAAATCCACCATCATCTTCGTTAGAGTTTACAAATTTGCTATCACTTACGGTCTTTATTCATAATCAAACGTCGTATTTGTCCTCAAATAAGAAAGTACAGACGAACAAGGAAAGAATTAATAGCATTAATGGTGGAAGTGGTAGCGCTGGTGGCAGCAGTTGCCTAACTTCAAAGAAGCAAAATGCAAAATACATATATACGGTGTAAAGAAGAAAATAAATATACCTAACACAATAAGAAGACTGTGATCATCAGTACATGAAAATTGATGCACGGTCAGCAAGTGCCTTAAACATATACACACGAAGTAGTAAAACGTCTAAGCAAACTGTATAAACGCGTAACCCCAATGTTGCACATAAACGGGCGTATCGAAGTACATTTTAAGTACCAATCTCTAATCGAATGAAAAAGCAGAACGATGAAGGGAAGTCAATTAAAGAGGGCCAAGCAGAGAATGCAAATAAAAAAAAAATACTCTTCCATCCATGCTCTTAAGCAACGGGCGAAAGGAATTTAATCATCTATAAACATGAGCAACTCCATCTCCCCTTCACATACACACACACACACACACACACACACACACATATATATATATATATATATATATATATATATATATATATATATATATATATATATATATATACATATATATATACACACATACACGATTTATATATATACATACATACACGTATATGTGTATATATACACATATATATGTATATATAATTATATATATATATATATATATATATATATATATATATATATATATATATATATATGTATATATATTATATATATATATATATATATATATATATATATATATATATATATATATATATATCTTTCATTCATTCACAGTATGCGTAGAAATATTATTAAAAACCAACAATTAATGAAAATTCAAACAATATAATAAGGATGAAAAAAAAACAGCTTATGATGGAGAAGTCTGCACGATTGAGTAATATCACCCCAAAATTGCCCATAGAAAAAATTTCATACTTTGAATCTTACCCCCTGCATATGAAAATGACAATCTTAAAGGTACAGGTAAAAAAATATATATTACTAGTATGGGATAGCAACATCAATTACACTTCTAGGGGAACTTCCATTAGCTAGTAATGCTCTTATTACTTCATTTAAGAGGAAATCTTAATTAACTAACAAGATTACTTCACTCAGGTCATCTGACGACCTAAGAAGCTTTCCAGGAGTCACATCATTATGAGTCCTGGCCCTTGCCCAAAATTCAGATATGGCCGAGTTTATTTCTTCCTTCCGTTAGATTTCACAACATAAACGAGCTCAATTCTAATTTTACCAAGTAACTCACTAACCTGTCAGTTGATTTTTCTAACCTTTGCCATCTACGGTTTTTCTTTATGAGAAGCAAAATTGCTTAAACCTACCCTAGCTTTATTTGAATAGAATAGAACAGAATATTGAATCTAGGCCAAAGGCCAAGCGCTGGGACTTATGAGGTCATTCGGCGCTGAAACGGAATTTGAGAGCAGAAATGTATGAAAGTTGTAACAGGAGGAAAACCTCGCAGTTGCACTATGAATCATTTGTTAGGAGAGCTTCATTTGAGGAGAGAGAGAGAGAGAGAGAGAGAGAGAGAGAGAGAGAGAGAGAGAGAGAGAGAGAGAGAGAGAGAGACTTCATCCTGCAATAACACGAGAAGTATGGTATTTCAAAGCATGGAAGATATACTAGGAAAAATGATCCAAGACGCTCGAATTCCCAATGGGCAGCGTGGACGATGAAAATGTGGCTTTCGAGAGGAACGTTCGCAATTAAACTTACAAGAAGAAAAACCCCGAAAATAACGCTCTGACGATAATAGGTCTAAACTTAACACTCGACACCACTGAAAAACAAGAAACAGCACACAGATGTTCTTTTTTTTTTTAACCTCTGTTCGTTATTATTAATTTATGAACTTTTATTTTTGTATACGTCCGATATTCCATCCCTGCATTCACAGCGTCTACAACTTGTGAACAACTCTACCAGCTACACTCTTGAAAGTTAGAACTTTTCCAGCATACAACATATTCTTACGAAATGCAGCACCAAACCAGAACATGTGCAATTCTTTCACTGTGGGTCCAATAAAAACAATTACATTACAAAACCCTTTACCGATCTTTCACACATTACTCCAACTAATTGAACATAAAGCCAAGTGCTTTATTAACGCATAAATTCATATCAATACAGGGCAACAAGGACCATGAATCGTAAACCACCAATTTACAAAAAAATAAATTGATTAACTAGTGCATATTTTTCATATCGGTACATTCGACAGGAACGGGAAGAAAGATTACCACGCACTCACATATGCTACTAAGCCGTCTGAGGTCTTCATTAACGAAGGACTCGTTTCTCCTTCTCGCTAATTAGCTCTCCTATGAAACTTTGCCATCAAACTCTTAATGACACATCGTCAGTAAGTCCTACTTTGAGCGCAGCATAAGCCGGCTAATTGGCGTTATTGAGAACCTGCAACTATTTGTTACTACGCAAATGTACGGCCTGCAAAAGAGATCTTCACTTCAGCTTAACCCAGGTCTTGTTCAACTAATAAACACTCTTTGAAGGGGTCCCAATCATGACGTGGTTTTTGAAGCTTATATCCCCAATTACCATCGTCGTTACCGGTTAAATTACTGCTGCATAATGAGGGCTTATGACAACAACTAAAAAACAAAAGTTGTTTAATAGTATATAAATCACTGATCAACGTACTTGTGTGCTGTAACAGTGCGAACTGTTTCAAGTGAAAAAAGGTCTTCTTAAATCTTCTTTTCAGTTCAAACACTCTTCATGCATAATCAAAGGTTTATGCCACTTTCCCTGCATCCTGAAATCACCTTCGACTGAAATCGTTGAGATTAAAAATATCAGTTTTCGTTTTCTTTAATGCTTCTGAACTTTCTGGTGTATAGCTGGGAAAAAGCGAATTACAGTGACAAATCTAATTTTCATCAGAGTCAAATAGCCCTACTGTCCGCTTTATTCGGGTGTTATTTCGGCCTCTTTTCCGCTAAGCTGAGAGAGAGAGAGAGAGAGAGAGAGAGAGAGAGAGAGAGAGAGAGAGAGAGAGAGAGATGCCATTTTCTTCTAAAGTAGCCACCTAACACCGACACAGACACCACATCCCTTATCGACTCTGGAGATCAGCAGCGCTAAACTGATCGGTTCTGTAACAAATCATTTGACACTATCGCCAAGACCGATTCATATAAGGTAATCTAAAGCTGTTTTTAGACATCAGCCTCGCTCCTCTTTTGCCTTCTCTCTTATTTTTCCTTTGGAACTAGGCAATATATACGGAAATCAGTTTACCATCGGCTCGGCCTTCACCTACAGCAAGGATGACTCAACAAACAAACAGCAGTAATACCCTATGATAATTAGCCTAGTCACTTCTCTAGAGATGAAAGAAGTCTGTTATGTTTCCAGACTATTAAAAACAAGATAAAACACTTTAATTATGGGCTGTAAAAACCAGCAAGGGTAAACAAGAAAACATGAACTGTCTACGACTGGTAACAAGCGGTACTTAAAAACAAAATGAAAGAGCCTGAAGTTTTCCGAGAACAAGACTTATGAGAACCAATTTCGAATCTTCACAGAAAACAAGGAGGGAACACAACAGCAGAAAAAAAAAAAGGATAAGGCGGGATAGAAAGCAATTTCCTTCGGCAATTTCCTCAACGGAGAAGCGTTCTGTAAGTCTCTCCTTTGTTAAGTAATGAAGTTCTACACCAAAGAAAACAGAAAGGGAAAAAACGAAGAAAGAAGAGAGAAAGAAGAAACTTGCTCTAATCAAAACTTACACGACATTGACAACTGGGGGGAGGAGATTGAGGCTCTGGAATGGACACGCACGCAACGAAATCTGATCATTTATCCTCACTTGTTATTTCCCTTTCCGTCTCTTCCCTCCTCCCTTCCTCATTTCCATACTCTCCCTTCGTAGCTTCCTTCCTTCCTGGTTTGCTTTGCCTTTTCTTTTCTTGCGATTCTCGCTCTCTCTCTAACTCCCAGATGAACTCTGTTCTTATTCATTTTCTTAGACGGGTTTGTCTCAGAGCAAAAGTGCGTGACACAACCAGAGGACCGGCAAAATGTTCCCTTTCATTTTTGGAGAAAGACATTACAATAAACCTGTTGATTTGTATTCTAAAATAAGAATTACTATTATATTTTACCACAGTCTTTTAAGGAAAAAGACATTCCCAAGCATTTTTGGACATCTAAATAAACAAATTGTATTCAGTTCTATAATAATAATAATAATAATAATAATAATAATAATAATAATTGCGTTTTATACTGTAGGACACACTCAGATATGATCTACAACAAGAGAAACGAAGTGGCAATCGGCAAGTGGTAATCGGTGAAATGTCTTTATCCAAGGTAAAGATTAATTTAAAAATGTTCCCAGATATTTTAAGCGT
This sequence comes from Macrobrachium rosenbergii, assembly GCF_040412425.1. Lineage (NCBI taxonomy): Eukaryota > Metazoa > Arthropoda > Malacostraca > Decapoda > Palaemonidae > Macrobrachium > Macrobrachium rosenbergii. The sequence continues at coordinate 56,381,951 of NC_089761.1, read as the reverse complement.
GGCAACTTGTATAAGAAAAAATGATGAGAAAATTTTAAAAAATGTCGATATGGAAACGTCTTAATTCCGCGAGTCAAAGTAAAAAATCGAGTAAGAAGTTCATCTGTGCAACACTGGAATATGACAGTAGAGCTTTGCAGACTGAAGGATGATCACAGTCTTACTGATCATACACCAATAAAAAAGTTTTGCAAAGTATAAAAATAAAAACAGACAAAGCTACAAAACAATTGATACGTTAACTTAACACGTAAAATAATGAGTCGCAAAACTTATAAAACATGAAGAATTATGCATCATACACACAGGTTCTTATGAAGCACACAAACATTAGATTAAAACACTAGCATGTGAGCTCATGAAATACCCGTCTTCATACAAAACACCCATCTACCATAACATCACAAATATCAAACGTATATATGTGAACGTAGACACAACGATATAGCAAAAACGGTTGAAGGACAACCACCTTTAAATATACGGTTCAGTAGAGGAACCGATAGACGAAGCAGGTCGCTTTCACGAAACCGTAATTGATTAACGATGGATGATTCTCAGAGTTCCGATAAAGGTCACAGTCACAAATCATCGTCGAAGGAATCAATCACTAATGCCACACAAAAAGGAATCTGTCATCTTTTTCTTACGTCATCTATTTACCATATTTGCGACGCTCTCTCTCTCTCTCTCTCTCTCTCTCTCTCTCTCTCTCTCTCTCTCTCTCTCTCGTAACTTTTATAGCCTTATTCAGGTTTATTAAAAATGATTTTACGAAAGCCGATCATATAACTAAATGTGTATCTGACAGGTTCTTAAATATTCCATGAAAAGGCATTAAAAAACAACTGAACATTAATTCCTCTGATAATTAATAAAAGCTTCTAATTATCAGTCAAACTTTCATGACCTTTGCAGAAAGAAAAAAATTATTGCTGGAGGTTATTTATAAGTACGAACATATATTTTAATGACAGAACTTAATTACAATTTACCGAATATATTCTTCACGTTATGATACTGAAGAAAAGAAATGTGCTGAACACGCTGATGCGTAGAGTAATTTGCCCAGAAGTCTCTAAAAATCACTTACACGCATGTTTACATTTTTAAGTACTAATGTCTTCTTCTGGGTCACACTTTTCAACAACATTCGCTGTAAATTCCCAAAAAATCAACTCTTTTTATTGATTTACTTATGGATGCTACAGATTTTTCGGTTATACAATAACTCTATGCTTTGAAAATATTAAGATTATATGAGTATTGACAATACATTACTTTTCATTCTACAGCTACATTACTACGGCTACATCACTAGCCACCATTCAGACTATCACAGCAAATAGTCATCGTATTGCACAGAACTGTCCACTACGAATACCTTTAGTAAAATCTTTTGTGGAGAACTGGCTTTGTGCATTAGCGACTGAATGTATTACTTTTCGGTAAGTTTTAAAAGAAAAACGCGAAAGAATTTACTGAACTCTGAAAATATCCTTCCAACTAAAGTCTTGCCTTAAACTGTAAAAATGATCGCGCTGTACACAAGAAAGCCAATTAATCCCTTACTGGGGCACAATTTTTCGGGTGCATTCCCGTGATAAAAGCGGATTTGAGTCTTTTTTGCTCGAATATTTGGCAAAAAACAAATTGTCTAACACGTCGTTACCCTTTCAACGAATAATCCTGCCTTGCATCCTATGAAATTAAAAGTAAAAACAAAACAACAAGCAAATACTACCTAGAAAGACACGGGTGCGCGTATAAACAGGCGCTCTCGGACGCGAAATATGAGTTACAAAGAATGCCAATTAACTCATTGTACCAGAGAACACAATAGCAATAAAAGCAAATTAGATTCATCCTCCAGAGCTTAATTATTCTATCAGTTATGTTCGTAGGTTTTTTCCGACCACAAATATGAGTTAAAGCACTTACACCGCATTTATGAATCTTGGTGAAAGAAAGGCTTATGAAATCTACCTAGTTTCATAGAATGAAATGCAATACGGATTAAATGAATAGCGTTTGTTATTAAATCCACTGTGTGACTGTAATTTAGTAGATTTTGTCTGAGGTAACACAAAAAAATGAAGATAAAGATGTCTTTAATTAAAAAATGCTAAAGGTTTTGAGATAGAAGCATTAAATCATAGTATGCGTTTAAATTTCTTTATATCAACAATAAGAATATAGAAAACCACAAATTCAAAAGGAAGACTTGTTTTGAATAACAATTTGAGATAACTGAATTAAGAATAAGGAGACATCGTGGTCTGAAAACAATTACAATTCTTAATTGAAATTAAAAAATCCCAAATGTTTCTATTCCTTTAATCAAGCAAACTGTGGAACACAAAAGGTTGAAAACCACAAAGAAACTGAATAAATATTTCCAGCGCTGGTTCCTAGGAGAGTCAGGGAACCAATAGAATTGTTTTGGAAGGATTTCAAAAAAATGCTGACAAGGCAACTCGGAGAACAGCGGTTGTTATTTTCCAAGTTACAAAAATAAGAGTTGCAAGTTGAGCAATGGATATGATTGGAGTTGGTGATACGATTCTGGAAAGTGGATTCCTTTACTTTTCACACAATACTACTGCATTTTCCTTTCCCACTTCCTGTTTCTTCATTTACTAAATCCCGATTCCTTCCAGTTCTTTATATGCTATATTTCAATGCCATCTAGTTATTGTTTTACTGCATTCTGATTCCTCCTGGTTCTTTATTAGCTGAACAGAATTCTGTGATAACGGCATTCCATTTATTGCCCGTTCTTTGTCTAATTTTTTTTTTCATTTACTACATATTAAAGCACGAATCTTTTTTTTTTCACTGTATTTCTTACATTTTTTGTTTCTTGTTTTCTGTTTACACAATCCAGTACTGTTTATTCTTGAATTTGCTGCATTCAGTGTGTTCTGATTTTCTCTTTCCTTCTCATTATTTATTTACATAACTGCACACTTTTCCTTTTTCCATAAATTCTGTTCCTATCTTATATTCGAAATCGGAGTCTAAGCACGGATGGATATGTACTCAAAGGCAAAGCACTGGGGCTACAAAGGCCATTTAACCCCTTCCTAAAAGACCACGAATCGTTAAATGAGAAAGGATGGATGGTGTGAAATGTATGACGTTCAAAATGAAACCAAATGCTATAATGACGAAGATAAAAGGATCTACGAATTTATTCTCAAATTAGAAGTGGGACATCAATTATGACCACCTACAAGAAGTTATGATTCGAATGCTTTACATCGTTTTATGCCAATTCGTCCATATCATCTGCTAAAGTAACTCTGCGATAATGGAAAAAATCAAAGATTTCACACCACTTTCAGCAAGGCAGACAGGTGTACAAAACTTACTTGCCAGGCCTAAGACTACACATATAGCTAGTCGCAAACAGGAGATTTACATGTTGATATTATGATGACTGGTGTCAACTATCCATTCCACCTAGTGTGCGGGATCCCCAAGTCCAGTCTTCAGGATGAATGATTTCACCTCATGGAATTTTGTACGTTATAATTACAATTAAAACTGCTACGAGTCGCCTTTGTGTAGGGACGATCGCAGCCTAGAACCAAAACTATTAGCACATAATTTTTGCTTGTTATAACAATAATGTACTTAGAAAAAAAATATCAGCACATTTTTTAATCACTATAGTCATAAACCCATGAAGAGTGGTATTCCACATATACACATACTTATACACACACATAATATGTGTGTGCGTGTACAAAAACATAAAAATTAAATATAACTTTATGGCAAATTTAATGCTTTTCTTGGGAACAGTACTTCCACGAGATCTCCATCATCTGAAAGACGTCCATATTTTTATATGTCTATCGTTATTACCTATAGCACAGTGTTTACGACAATCATCAACCTATCTGGGATTTTGACTACGACGCCAAGAACCAATGCCAGTCCAAAAACGACACATGCCAATCTCCTGCCCATAAAACTAGCTGTACTGGAATGGTGGTATAACATACATCCTTTGGACAAGGCGTATGAGTTTCATCTATGTCGTTCACCTTCGAATTCCTGCCAGAAAAGTTAACTCAAAAGGAAACTCAATAACTACCTGGGCTTCAGAAATGCCTAGCTGTGATCATCTTTCTGTTCGATTATTTTTTTATTTTTATCCTTGACATGATCTGCTTAAAGTCTAAAAAGACCTCTTGTTCTTTAGTCTTATTCCAGAAGAAGACTCGCATTAATTTTGTAGTAGTTCTTTAATGAGAAGGAAAATATTAACCAGTTTGTATGACTCATAGTTATTCTTGCACGTTCTGCCTCAGTAAGTGTATCCCAATGAAAAAGGGTGGATCGTCGTAATTCTGTTATTCGTATTCTGGCACACAATTTGCCATGGTAGCAAAAGTTTATCCAGTTTGCTATTAAGGTATTAAAAGAGGAAAGTTAATTGCAGCTTGAAAATTAATTCTACTTTTCCTTTTGGCATGTGTCTTGCTCTCCACATTAGTTTTATATATATATATATATATATATATATATATATATATATATATATTATACATACATACATACATACATTATATATACATATAACTAATGTGGAGAGTACACACACACATATATATATATATAATATATATATAAATATATATATATATATATATATATATATATATATATATATATATATATATATATATATATATATATATATATACAGGAATAAACATGGCGATATATCTTCCTGCTCCTGCTCCTATGTATTTTGCACTTTTGGCTTATCCGCCTGCATTCTCTCTCTCTCTCTCTCTCTCTCTCTCTCTCTCTCTCTCTCTCTCTCTCTCTCTCTCTTTTTTAATATATATATATATATATATATATATATATATATATATATATATATATATATATATATATATATATATATATATATAATGTAAATGATTCTAAGGCAAGCCAATACACACCTCTCCCAATCTAACTGGGCCATCTTGGCTGTGACATTTGCTCACCATCAGGGACGACTGGTGCTGTTTCTGATGGATATTGTATGGCCACTTTCAATTGCGTGTTGTGAGTGTCTTGCTCTGTTAACGACTTTTTTGTTATGATGAAATGTATCTGTGTAATCTACTGCAAACAAAAATGAGGATTTTTTTTCGAAATAATACAACCTTTAAATAAAGGAAAATAAAACGAAGTACTGATTTAGCTAGGAACTAAGATCACATATGTAATAACAACGATTTAAAGTGGCCCTCAACAGATAATGGAATCAAATGGAAATATCCTCATCATTATCATCGCATCCAACGACTTGTGACGCAAAGTTCCGAACTAATGTCGTTCCTGTATTTTATCTTCCACAGATCTCCACTCTTCTCCAGGCCCCCTTCTCAAAATTCTCATCCAAGTAGGTCTGAGACTTGCAACTCTTCTAAGGCGCATAGGATCTCAGCTTACACTGTCACGTACTATTCTCCCAAGGGTTGTGCGGGGGACATGCCGAAGTCATCTTCTCCCTTTATCACAATCTCATCTACACAAGGAACTTTATAACTTCCTTTATGGTATCATTTCTCGCTCTATCCTACCATCTGACTCCTAATATTCGTCTTACAACTACTTTTTCAAATCGAAAATTCTTTTAGATATAGTTTCAGTGTCATGCTAGAATTCGTCTCCGTATACTAATACATGAATAAAAATACAAATGAACAAAACATCGACACACAAAATATACATCCAAATGCTTCAAATATAAAGTCAAAGGGTTAAGAAAATAGAAAAAGCGACCATTACAACTGCGGCCCTTTTACCAAACCTTCTAGCAAACTCAAAAGGTCCAAAAATATACTTGGGAGGAAATGCTGCTTTCATTATGAATTTGAAAAAGATTGGTTCCTTACAGGAAAATCAAGGTGCAAGGAAAAAAAAGCAAAGAGAGCAACTGATTGAAGGTAAATGATTGATTGTTTCCTGTAAACTCACGTCAAAAGAAAGAGAACGAGGGGAAGGGGGTTTATCCAGTGGATTTTGATGAAAGATCCTGTATTTAGCTTGACGGACCTGAGCCATAATTAAAAAAGAGGATACAATAATAAAAAAATAAACCCATGCATACACATTTTATATATATATTATATATATATATATATATATATATATATATATATATATTTTATATATATATATATATATATATATATATATATATATATATATATATATATATATATATATATATATATATATGTATATATACATTCCCAATCAACTTTTCCCTTTAGGGAGGTGTGGCGCACGGAGGGTTTGGACTTACGGTTTTAAGTGTCTCTTGGGATGAGGCCACAAGCTTACTGCATTATTCAACCACGTTGGCGACCATCACAATCGTCTAACTACTAGGTTCTAATTCACTGTTTAGGCCGATAATAGCACTACAAGCTTTCAACAAAGCATGCCATCCGCCCGTCCACGGTCAAATGCCAACCCCGGGATCTCTTTGTTTTGTGTGTGTGTGTGTGTGTATGTATGTTTAAATATATATATATATATATATATATATATATATATATATATATATATATATATATATATATATATATATATATATATATATATATTCTTCTTCGTTTAACGTGCTCTTTTTACCATTTTTTATATGGGGTATATGCCTTCTTTTGAAGGACTTTGATTTGGCGTTATAGGCCGTAGCCTCGATCGGCTACCCTGCCTGACATCGCTTAGACCCTGGTAGCACACGTGTATATGTATCGTGCCAAATCCCCAGCTTCCTTTCTCCCAACAGCGAGGAGACGTGAGCAGGTAGGCCAACAGTTCGAGACGTGTGAGGTGTCTGTTATGTTTTTAGAAGATGTTGGAGTGGCTTTGTTTGTGTGTGTATTAGTCTGTAACACCCATTTGCTTTCAGCAAACCTATACGTTGATTACATACATAATCCCGGGGTGTCTACACGGATAGCAAAGTGTCCGCCCCTCTGACCAGCCGGCTGCGGATTTGAACCCGCAACACAGACTATGAAGTCTGAGTCTGCTGCTCTATACCGAGCCATCCAGGCTCATATATATATATATATATATATATATATATATATATATATATATATATATATATATATATATATATATATATATATGTGTGTGTGTGTGTGTGTGTGTGTGTGTGTGTGTGTGTGTGTCACCAGTGGCATTTTGTGTCCATAAATATTAAGCCACAAATATCATTTAATATCCAGTTCGCTATTCCTTAGGAATATTTACACCCAAGGGAAATTATAATTGATAAGTGCTTCGTTCACGGCAGGATTCGAACCGATGCCTGGTTTGGAAAAACGACAAACAGTGACATAAACCATCCGGCTATTTATACGTTTCAGAATCTTTCTATTGTTAGAGAAAATTCACCAGATCAATTTTACTGTTCTTTTAATACCAGAGCAAAATGTAAAAGGAAAAAAGCTTAAACCTAAAAATTTCGAAACAAGAAAGGTTTTTAACAGTCAGGAAACACAAGATAGGGTTGGTAAAAATATCATTATGGGAAGAGAAGACTACCATATCTAATAAAAGCCGTCGGTACAATTTCATAAAATATGAGAGAAAAAGAGAGAAAGAAAGAGAGAGGAAGAGAGAGAGAGAGAGAGAGAGAGAGAGAGAGAGAGAGAGAGAGAGAGAGAGAGAGAGAGCGGGGTGTGGGGGTACACCAACATCTGGATAATACAACTTCCAAAAAGGACTACTTGAGAGAGAGAGAGAGAGAGAGAGAGAGAGAGAGAAAATGGGGTGCGAGGATATGCCAACATCTGGAAAATACAGCCTCCTAAAAAGACTATTTTCAAAGTTAAAGTGATGACTGATGTTCTAGAACTGGAAAAGGGGAGCCGTTGTGCAAGGCGTGCATTAAAAAATACATATATATAAAATATGGAAAACGCTGGGGAACAAAGAATACATTAGAAAAAGCTACGAATAAACATGAAAATAAAAGATTATGAATAAAATCGCAATATATTAATGCTTTTGACTGAAAAACTGAAAACAACCTAACCCACGAATCATCATATCAGATATGATCATAAATAAAATAAGACATTCATAATTACTGTACAGCTTCCATTTTAAATGAATAATTAAAAGGAGCAATAAACAACAACAAATTTACTTATGACGACGAGTCTTGAAAAATGCTCTCTCTCTCAATGTACGATCAAATGGTGATAGGTGGTTCTTGTTTCTAAATGTTGCCACATAATTCGAACAGCTATAAGTGTATCTGTCTGCATGGTTATAAATTTGTTTTCATTTATTTGTAGGCTAATAAAAACAAAAAGACCTCACAGAAATACATATAACTACAAGAGATCTCAGAAAGGTTCACATAGGTTATATGAACACCGATCGTGTCTTACAGACATACAAAACATCATCTAAATATCATTCCTCGCCGAGACCCCATAAAATATTTGGGTTACTAGTCCCTTCGGAAGATCATCATCTTTCAATTATAAATCCCCAATACTTTCTCTCCCTCCCGTACAAGAGAGGTAAAATATTATTACTTTGGAAAAGTGGAAAATTAATATTATGGATAACGTTCACGTCTACAGCAATTCCTATGATAATCACGTCCACCTCGACGCCTACGCTCTCCCTAATGTGAATTCATTGTTGCCTTGGCGCGGCTGTGTTTACAAGGCAAATCAATAAATACGGTTACAATACAATTTACAGTTCAGCTACCGTGAAAGTCTAAACTGCCATCCTAACAAGTATCGTATTCCATCCTTTCTCCGATGCAAAACATTAACACTTCAAATAATTCTGATAATTTACCATTCAGGAAAGGAAATTGGTTTCAACCGATCTCCTCTACTTCTGCTGTTCTGAGTACTTTAATCTTGCCCCGAGCGACTGAGCCGTTTGCCACTGCATTCCGACGGCCCAGGATGTCTGGCTGACAGCTATACGGTTTCCACCTTCTACCTTGTTCCCAGACTTGAGTCTGTGATTTCTTCTCACACACGCAAGCATACAACAACAGAAGCAACATCAAAAGGGCGGGGATTATTTTAATCAATGGTGGGAGTTGTAAACAGGTGGTCATACTTGGCATACATGAGATGAAATAATATTTTTAGAGAAAGATTAGAAAAAGCTGGATTGGAAGAAGTCTTAAAAAAGAGGGGCCTAATATCCAAAACGCAAGAGCTACAGATACAGGAAAATGATGCAGTGCCTGCCGCTGAAGAGTCTTCGTTGTAAGTACATGAAGCAGCCAATGTGGAAGCGTTAAGTAATTAAACAATAAAGCAGCTGGAATATTGACTTGCTTTTTCTCGAACTGCCGTCTATTTCCAGGAACGACCAACTGGTGATGAAATAAATTCGAAATGATTTAAAGAAAAGGTACCATAATTATCAGAGAAATGCGCCGCACTTCATCATAGTTTACTCCTGATCTTTCCCTTCAGTCATTCAAGGGCTCTTCTCGTATTAGATCTACCTTGATGCTCTGTAATTCGCTTTCTACCTATATTTTCCTTCATTCATAGGTCGTTCATTCCTTCAATACGTGGGTTTGTTACCCCGTTCGTTGCCAAGTTCTGCTCTCATCATCATTCATTATTTCTCTTTTTTTTATCTGAAATCTGTAAGGTCATTTGGGTGCCTGCCATTTCAAACTCCTCGCCAAAATAAAAAAAAAAATAAAAAAAAAGGCGCTCGACGTCAATAAGGATATAGCAGTATTATCAATTTTAAAAAAGTACTGCACCATGAGAGAGAGAGAGAGAGAGAGAGAGAGAGAGAGAGAGAGAGAGAGAGAGAGAGAGAGAGAATGATGAAATTCGAGCAATAAAGCCAGGCATTGGGGCACATTCAGCTATTCGGCACTTTAAACCAGGAACATCTACCCAAGATATAATACAGCCCAAGTTAAAAATCAAGTAATTAAACAAAATTTACAGTAAAAACAATTTTCTTTAAAAAAGCCTTTGTGTCAATATTTCCATCCTCGCCGTATTATTACCTCGTTAATGGACCTACCATGCAGTGAGTTAGTTATTCTCTCTAGATTAAATAAAAGTCAATCAAAATGTTTCGATGTTAGGTCGCTTTACATGAGTTCCCTGTGTCTGTCTCCACTTTGTAACAAATACTTACTGGTAACCTACGTAAGCCCCATGCGTAGCCTCATTAAGACTGTGCTGGTCCTCTTACCAAGGCGATCTGAAGTATGCCAGTTCTTACTGCCTAGTCGGATGACCTACAACTTAGGACTATTAATTAAGGTATCGCAGCTACCTTCCACTCATTTCTAATGCATGAATAGATCATCTGCTTAAAATCTTCTTATGGGACATAAGTAATCGAGCCATTATGTAATCCTATAGTCTTGTTAGTAACCCTACCCACTCTCTTCGTTTCCATCTACCCCCACATTTGTGGCACCCTGCAAAAACTTCTCGATACCTTGACGTAATCACAGAAGGACCAGCCAATCCTGCTCTTCTCGTCAGGGTGGTAAGAGAGCATCAACCGTTTTGGTGTAGATAAAACACTGCTGGAATCAGGAAGCAACACAAATAAATTTTCACTAACATCCTGAGTTAAGGACATAGTTGACAGCTTCTCTTCTACCACTGCGCATATTTCTGCTATGAAGATGGAACAAAAAAATAAATAACCCCCTCCAGCAATAATAGCACATCCGTCTCCATTATTTACTTAGATCCATCAGTGCATTCATCTGGCCCCAGTGCTGACTAGAGTACTTTATGCAATTCCATATAATTTCACTGGCATTGTGCTTCTTCCATCCAGCAGCTAGGTATATTTTAATAAGAGTTTTGCATCAAGGTGCTTTAGGGTAAGTCATCTGAGCAATTGTCGCTGTCTGTATACCAAGCTCTTTATTTCCTTTCCAATATGTACCTCCAAAAGTTTAGACAGACGAGGTTTATTTGCTGCAAGGGGTCTAAACATACTGATATAAATATTAGGATGTTAAGGTTCTGGAGAGAGAGAGAGAGAGAGAGAGAGAGAGAGAGAGAGAGAGAGAGAGAGAGAGAGAGAGAGAGAGTGATGGTGGAGTATTCAATGAACGGCAGACTATGACCGTGTGTTAAAAAAAAAAAAATAAAATAAAATCGTCGCAGCCAAGTCTATTAATCCAGTTCAAACGCAGAAACGAACCCCGCCGGCGATGTCTACCATTTTGATTTCGAAGCCAGCAACGGACCCCCCCAAAAAAAGCTTCAGGATCACTTAGTTTTTACAAGAGCAAAAAACTTCGTTTTGTTGATCAATGAGAGGACTCAACAGTGCAATGAGTATTCTCCCTGCTTCAATTACAAATTGGAACGAAATTTAACATCAGACGTAAAATGGGTTTCGTAACACTGCTTTCATCGAACAGCCTTTACTCTTACATTTTTCTTGTTTCCCATTTAACTGAATAAACACATACGAGCATGAATGTATGAATGTGCAAACACAAACATACGCAAGCAAAAACACATACATACAAAAGTCAGGTCACAGAAAATTAAAAACATTTTCGTCTCTTCCGCCCCCCCCCCACCCATTGCGTATGAGCTTTTCAAATGTAGCTCTTTTCTGACTGTCTTGGCGTTATTTTTCTATGGTTTCTTTATTTGCTTCCGTACCAGATGAATACAAAACCTATAACTGCTAAATTAAAAGTGCAAACACATTTCCTATTTGGCCTTTATTATTCTAAAGTGCACTATAACTTCGGTAACCTTCTTTCCTTTAAAATTTCCTTTACTTTCATTGGTTTTTCGAATCATAAAAAAGTGGTGTAAAAACAAAAGCATTCCCAAGCATAGAGAGAGAGAGAGAGAGAGAGAGAGAGAGAGAGAGAGAGAGAGAGAGAGAGAGAGAGAGAGAGAGAGAGAGAGAGAGAGAGAGCATTTAATAGATTCCATTCCAGACCAACTGCAATGTCTGAGCTCCACAACCAGTGATTTGGTATTTACTCCAGTTAAACAAATATGTGTCCACCCTCCCATTTGCAGTTCAATTTGATGAAACAAATTCCTGGCTCCCTAAAAACTCACTGGATTCACGGTATGCAAGTCTGAAATTATCATGAGCACTGTCATCAAAAGATTTTAGAGTTTATCCGTACCTAAAAATATGTGTGTAGTTACAGTATATACATACATACAAACAAGCATACACATAATATATATATATATATATATATATATATATATATATATATATATATATTATATATACTGTATATCCATGTGCATGTGCAAGTACAGTACATATACGTATGACTGTGTGGGGGCTTATACTTTTACTTGCCCACAACATAATTTACAAATAACTTGAATTGCTCCCAGACAGCAGCTGCCCTTGTCTACTCTCGAGGATGCATTGTTCTGACCTCCTAGGAAGATTACAGAATATTAGCTGCCCAACGCAAAATCTAATATTTTAACGGTTCGTCGCATGTAATAATATTCATCAAAATACAATCGTGCGTACTATGATAGGATGCCTAAGAAAATGGTGCGAATACCTGCACAGTACCTGTAGAATGGTCCCCTTCCGGAGAGGTATTGGATTACCTTGTCAAGAAGCAGAGAGAGAGAGAGAGAGAGAGAGAGAGAGAGAGAGAGAGAGAGAGAGAGAGAGAGAGTATTTGCTCCAGATGTATTTTGCTTTCTATGGATATTGGTAATTTCAGATTAAGAAATCAAAACAGAATAAATATGGGAAGAGACAAATAAATAACTGTAATAATAAGGAGAAAACAATCAAGTATATGTCAAGCAAGCGACAGAATATACATAAGCAAACAGCCGACGGCTTTTTCTCTTGGCTAGACATCTTACCAGATTGAAGATGATAAAACAAAACACAAGTAAACCAAACTTGATTTCTCTCGGAAGAAAAAAAATCGAATACTCTCCTATAAAACTCCAGTTAGATCTTCACTCCAACAAAGAGAGAGTAAAAATATATGGGTTTTATGAAACGACCCAACAACAACAACAACAACAAAATCGCCCGGAGAGGAAGAGACTGGGGCCTATTTCATCTGACCGGACCCACTTGAAGTTGTTGGGGGGAAATTGCACGAGAGAGAGAGAGAGAGAGAGAGAGAGAGAGAGAGAGAGAGAGAGAGAGAGAGAGAGAGAGAGAGAGGGGGGTAAATAATCGACAAGTTTCTGGACCATTATAAACTAACAACTGGTCTTTGTGAGACACGAAATAAGTGGCAGAGAGAGAGAGAGAGAGAGAGAGAGAGAGAGAGAGAGAGAGAGAGAGAGAGAGAGAGAGAGAGAGAGGTAAAAATCTCAAAATTTCTGGCCCCCCCAAAACTAACAACCGGTCTTCGTGAGACACAAAACAAGCGCTCCCATCAAAGTTGATCGAATATACGTCAATGGTCAAGAGAAATCGATCCGAAATTGCCTTCGGCAAACTGATCTGCTGCGTGAAGAGGCATCTAACAACTGTATCCTCCTTTCCACGTAGGTTTCTCAAACAGATGAAAAAATAAACAAAAATAAGAAAAACAAGCAAACGAAGAAGGTCTTTCATTCGAGCACCACAGGATATTGCAAGGTGTTTTATTACAGACGGTACGTAGGAGAAAAAAAATAAGATGGAACTAGCTCGAAATAAATTAAAATCCGAGAAAATTTTTTCCACCACAATTATTCATCTTCAAGATGCGAGAATATCTCGGTTACTCTTTGATGCTGACTTCCCTTTTTTCTCCTTTTCCTCTGGGTGGAAAAATGGAAAAGTGCTTCTCCTCGGTCGAGCCGTTCCTCATTCACCTCCTTCCTCTCTACGCCAGCGGACAACCAATCATTTCCCAACGCTCCCCCCCCCCAAACCCCAATCTACTAGAGGCACCGAAGCGGCGATGACGATAAAATTCAAATGCCCTCAGAATAACTGTTTAATTCGTTTTATCTAAGGAAGAAGCCCCTAAGCCCATTCTCCTTAGTTTATTCTCAATTTCTCTATGTGCTGTCCTTCCGCAGTTATTTTCTTAAGGACACACTGCTGTTTAAAGGGCGTATGCTGGAGGTGGTTTCGAAGAATAATATCACTTGCTCTCTCTCTCTCTTGATAAAAGCTAGAGGTGGTTCGGGTTGATTCTGTTTCCATCACGCGCTCACATTCAACTACTGAATATTATCTCTTCCCCACATTTCCACATAGATGATATCAAGTGTTGACAGAGTAATATAGTCAGAGGATAAAAATGGATATGGCTATTTTTCAATGTCGGAAATCCGGGAAGAACAATGGTGAGAGTATTGTGAATAGTAACACCAGCAAGAAGTACCAGCATCAAGATAAATCCTAGCAGCGAATATTTAACATTAGCCTTCTTTAGTAAATTAAACACTTCATCTCTGTAGCATGGTGCAGTGATATTCACAAGCTATAAAATGAAGAAAACATCAACTTACAAGGAAGACACTAAAAATGCCACAGAATTCACAAGTCATTTACTTACTGATGTTAATTAAATGCTTACTGGGAAATATTTATGCCGGAAAATGCGTTTATCATCAACTGCAGGTTTTAAAGCTTCACAACTGTAAGAGATGTCATATCCTTATTCTAGAAATAAAAGATAATTCAATCTCATACCCTTCCTTCACTTAAAAAGTCGTTCTTGCTACTTTAAGGCGAAATAAGACAACTACTTAGAAGAAGGATCGAAAATAGGGATGAAATACCATTATACAACATACAAAGAATAAATTACATCAATGAATCATAGTGTGGTTATTAAATAACAAAGACCTTTCCACTACCACTTTCACTTATACCTCCTCCCATTACTTTGCGTATTTATACCATAAACTTAAAGTAAATAAGAAACTAAAATGACGATTAAATTTTGCAGACACAAATTAAGACAACCCCATTACGTAATCCAGCCCAATAGCCGTCTGTTGTAAACGAGCGAAGAAGGTATTATTAGTTAAGCAGCGACTTTGTGAAGTGCAGTCATATAAGTAGGATAATCTTCAGCGGCAGTGTCCTTCAGACATACTAAGAGCCACACGAGAACACTTGCGCCTTTCTTAATTCTTTAAACGACTTCAAGAAGGCGTTTTACGCTGAGGGCGCCGAAGGATGAGGATGGGGAGGACGGGAGGGAAGGCAAGGGAAGGATCCCACCATGTCTTTTATTGACGCCGTTTTTTTTCCAAGATAAACATAAATAGTTTTATTGGAGGTTTTCACAAGTCTGCATAAAGCAGATTCTTCACTAATCATGAAGTCTTGAAAAATAATGGGACGATAACAAAAAACTGCTTAAAATAACTAGTTTTAAATAAGGAAACGTTTTCGCTGGATGAGACTAATATACATTAGATGTTTTCTAAAACCTATTGATCCAAAAAATTTCTCTATATTTTCAAATAAGTAAGCAAAAACGTGTAATATTTTAATATCCTTAAGCACGTCTTATGCCAACACACATCTCTGATAATCAGCAGAACTAACCACGCACAATAAGAGGCAAATCCCATTCCACTAAATGCGACGTAATAATAGGAAACCGTGCATCGACATACTCATTGTCGTAATACTCTGCCATCATTCTCGCATACTAATTCAAAACGCAGAATGCCCTTAGGCTTCGCATCACAACACCTGCTTCACTCTCATTTCACTTACTTTGGAGCAGATGTTCCTCCATAGAAGACTGACCACGAGACGACGCAAAGACTCCTTCACAATGGAGCTAATTGTAGCGAGTTTAATCTCAGTTTATGCTTGAACGCGCTCTACATGATACATTAGCAACATCGGTGGCTAATATACTCAAATGGAGGGGCATGTACTGTATGTGAATCTTAATCATAACAAACGAGAGAAAGACAGACAAAAACAGAGAAGGATAAAGAGTGCGAGAATATTTTTGGCTACCGTAACTTGACCGCTATTTTAGTTATTGTTGTTGGTACAGCTGCTCCCATCATACTCACACTCATTAGCAATAAACAATCACTATTATATTTTTAAAAAGTGATGATTTTTCGAGCAGTATTTTAGCTGCCTGTAAATAAGAGGATTATGTTTTTAATGAACCTTCCAACAAACTTAAACACGCCTCGCTAAAATCTGCCCAGTTTTCCATATTATCATTACTCATTTTTTTTATTTTATGCCTATTCGTGTCCCAGTCTTACCTGTTACAAATTATAACTGTTTAACAAACGTTAGATCTGAAATAAAGACGGGTTGGAAGTGTGAGCAATAGACTGAATGAGATTCACGAAGCAGTGTCATAAGGGCAATCGTTTAAAGTTTTATTAAAAATTCGAAAGCTATACGGAGTTTGAAAGCACCAAAACAGAATACTTACAATAACTTTGGCACTAAGTATACTTTACGTACACAGCTAGTATCTATTCATATCTAGTTTAACACTAAACAAGTTTGCCTATAAACTGAATCTGTTCGGATGACGGGATATTTACCAAAATTCAGGATGAAACTGAAAATCATATAATTGATTTTCAAAATTACGGCAAAGTTGTTTCATCTTACAAAAAAGGTTCATCGGTTGGAGCCTATTACAAATGGATCATTACTGCTGATGTTTGATATTTTTTTAGAAATGTTCTAGCAAAATATAAATATAAAAAAATAAGGAGCCCATACCTCGACAACCCTCGTCTTATTAAGATAAGTTTGCTTACAGAAATATTCCTCAAGTAATATATATATATATATATATATATATATATATATATATATATATATATATATATATATATATATATATATATATATATATATATATATACATACATGTATATCTTCTATTATTATCTTCGTCAGCCACTGTTTCTCCATTCCATATTCTGACAAAATAATCTGATTAGCATGAAAGGTTTTATTTTATTTTCTGCTAAAATCTTATTTACAGTGATTTCAACAGAGCCCAAGGCTTTCCATCTCCTAAATTTCCTTATTACTAATTCCACTTTAAAAATCTTATTTATATATGAATAGAGGCGTATACGTTTCCTTGTTTGCAGAGGAGCACTTGCAGATAAATATAAGCGTAAAGGATATAATTCTCAAAATATCCTCATCACATCATCTCAAGTCTCTTGTACCCAAAAAATGATGTCTGGTAAAGTGATACCAGACAAACTGAAGACTTATACAGTTCATGTATAATTGGTTTCTCGTTATGCAGCCCTGAAAATTCTGTTGTAACATCCTGCAGTTTTCCTACTGCGGTTAAAAGAGTACTTATATAAAAAGTCTTAAAAACCTTTTTAACAATCAGGTCTCGTTTCTGATTAGGAAAAAATAACCCAGACTATCGCATCGTATTTCGTTGAGAGAGACAGAGAGACAGAGAGAGAGAGAGGGTGTCAAGCTATGATCGTTCAATGTTCCGTGATTTTCAAGCTGATTATCTCTCAAAGATGAGGTACACTTGCGTTTTCTTTACCTTAAGCGTAAAACAATACCTATCATCAGCTCATCTTTACTTCGAGATGGCGTCACACAGCCAAAACATAAACGAAATTAAATACGGACATCAATAAACAGAACGGAGAAACAATTCAAATAGATTATCCTAGAATGTACATATATCCAGTTTTTCAGGTTCCAAGGAAGAGGAATCGAAAATTAACACAGAAACAACATCGTCAATAAAGAGCGTGGGCTCGAACATTAAGAAAGAAACAACATCGGACAACAAATAAATACACTTCTAATTACAAAAATACACGTTGGTAGATAGTCTATATTTTTCTGGCATTGAAAAACATAAAATTCATAGATACACAAAAACTGAAATATTTTGCAAATTGACGAAAAAATTCAGGAAATAAGCAAAACGAAAAACAGATAAACAAAACAACCCGTAAGGCTCATCACAACGAAAATTAACTTTAGCATCTACACAAAACAAAACAAATCGCAATACTCGAAAATCACTGCACAGGGAGCGAAAATTTACTTAAAAATTCCTGCATCTGCCGGAGTCGACAATAAAAACTATCAACTCCTTTAACTTTCCTCACAATTCACTAAATTACTATCTGAAGCAGAGCATGGTACTAAACTTGATTAAAATCATAAGCAACATAATAAGTGCCCATGCTAGAGATGGCTGACTCCGAAACAGTTTTTTCCAGTTTTTACGTTCGTGGGAGATTCTGCCTGCACAACTTTCTTTTCCATGCTGGGCACCTTATCAGTGAATATCTATCGTGCCCAGTGGTTCTGCTTTAATTGCCCCGAAAGCTTACGACGCACAAGAGCACAAAGCTCGCAATAGCTAACAGGGTTATTACTTGTGTTCAATACCGTCCTTGGGCCAGCTGCCGTGTCCCATCCACTACAAGGAGGCATTAATGCAAGGTGCTCCAACAAACAGCATCATCATTTTAAACTAGTTCAAAAGTACGGCAGAGAGCAACTTGACCTGCTGCAACGTCTGAGATATTTAAAATATCTAAAAAATTGTAAAAAAAAAAAAAAAAAAAAAGTAACACCATTAGCCAATATCCTCTGTATAAAGTTACTTTTAAAACAAACTGTAACTTAAATCAAGTAATGATAACATTTACCATTTTGCAAAATGTTTGCAAGATATATAAATAAATAACTAAAAATAAAAAAGGAGCCAAGGAAAGAACTCCAATCTTAAGAAGAAGAGGATTTTACTCTTATTAAAAGAGCCATACCAGGCATAAGAGCAAATCGATAAGTAATTTCACCCTTAATTAGGCTTGAGGCTGCTAAGCACAATACCTTCGCCCAAGTTGTAGACCACCACTGAAGACTTACTACCAGGTGCGTATATATACTTTTATATACATACATACATACATATATATATATATATATGATATATATATTTTATACACACACACGCTTTATATATATATATATATATATATATATATATATATATATATATATATATATATATATATATAAATATATTGAACATGGAAGATATTCTAAAAGATCTTAAATATCCCAGTACGTGAAAATCTCAAGACACTATTCAACCCATTTGGGAATACTGGCAGTGACTGATGTGTGGTGTTTTTCCTCGTCTAGAGCCATCCACTCTTAGGAGAAACAAAGTAATGTTGAAAACAAAAACAGAAGTAAAGAAAGAGGGAGAGACTGTTCCAGTGCCATTCTGTACGTCTGACAAGCTTAATCCAAGTCGACAGTACAATATCGTTTAGGACTCCCCGAAATCAGGTGCAATTCGCGGTAGGGCTGAATGCATTATGCGGGGTTGAGAACTTTTACGCTGTTCTTACACACTCGTATAAAAGCTATAGGTTTAAAATGCGCATATAATGGAAGTTTTAACCTCAACAACACTTTTAGTCTCTCTCCTCCCTTTCTATAACTAATTTTTCTATTCATGAACACACACAAAAACATACATATATACACACACACACACACACATAAATAAATAAATAAATATATATATATATATATATATATATATATATATATATATAATATATATATATATATATAGATATATATATACAGTATATATATATATATATATATATATATATATATATATATATATATATATATATATATATATATGATTACAATCACATTAGCACGTGATTTGTTTATTACACATCACCACATGTGAAAAAATAAGAGACTGAGTGTAAGTCCGGACCGGTTTCAACTTCGTTCTTAGGTCAACAACCAAGAAAATAGTCAAAACCGGTCAGGGCCGACACCCAGTCTCATATTTTTTCATCTGTGGATATATTTATGTATATGTACACGCACACGCACACACACATATATCTATAAAGACCAAATCCACGAAGGAAAGAGAAACAACGTCTCCCTTTCCTTCGTGGATTTTGTCTTTATTTATATATTCATCATGTTCCATATTGTCGTGATTCAGTTATACATACATACATACATACACACACACACACACACACACACACACACACACATATATATATATATATATATATATATATATATATATATATATATATATATATATATATAAACCCAGAAATAACTCATTATTAATGTCGAAATTCACTAGTCACTGCTCCCAGGAATAACTAGCACATAAGCGAAATTATACAAATATACAAACCATAGGTTCGACGACCATTTCTTATCTCTCTAGTACCATACCAAAACAATATAGGTTCGAATCCTGGCCGCTAAATATGCACTAACATTTATAATTCCCACTGAATGTAAGTTATTCCAAGGCATATGAATTAGGTAGTAATGAAATATTTGTGGTTTAATATTTGAAAGTTACAAATGTCACGTAAAATTAGTGACAAACATGCATATCCATAAAACGTTAAAAAATACTACTATACTCGGCTATCATGGTGTGAATGGAATGATTTCGATCCTGAGTACAAGTCCTCAATTCGGTATAATGTATAACGAAATCGAAATCAAGTTTTGTCTCTGCTGATGGCAGAGTGAATAAGTTACTGTCCACCACTCACATCAGAAAACGGAACAGATTCAAATCCTATTCAGTGAACGAAAGTGATTTTGATATTAATAAGTTCCTTGCAGCTGAATATTTAAAGAAAATAAATTTATATATATACATACATACATATACATATATATGTATATATATGTGTGTGAGTATGTATATGTATATATATATATATATATATATATATATATATATATATATATATATATATATATATATATATATATATATATACTAAAACAAGTTTCTTCCCTAGGGCCACCTCGTCAATAAACTGTCGTTTATGTGCAAACCATATTTCTTCCAAAAGTCCCTCTTCTCTCTCAAACTATCTCTTCTCACCTGAAGTATCTTTCTTCTCAGGGAACACTTTTCCCTGTTAATATCCCCCCTTCAAAAATATTCTCTCTTAAACTCAAAATATCCTTTCTAAAAACACAACATTTTAAGAGTAGCTTTTCATAAAATATATTTCTTAAATATGTCTTCCCCCCATCTAAACTCATCCTCTTCAAAATACTTCCTCAGAATGTACCCTCTTCAGT
This sequence comes from Macrobrachium rosenbergii, assembly GCF_040412425.1. Lineage (NCBI taxonomy): Eukaryota > Metazoa > Arthropoda > Malacostraca > Decapoda > Palaemonidae > Macrobrachium > Macrobrachium rosenbergii. The sequence goes on along the minus strand of NC_089761.1, from coordinate 56,360,846 downwards.
ACATCTTTACTCAAAATGCACACCTCACTATATCTCTCTTCTAAAAAATGTATCATTCCTCAATAAAGCTTTCGCCATACAACATACCTTCCATCTTCAAAATAGCTCTACTGTTGCTGCCGTGTTGCAGCGACGCCTATCAGCCATCAACCCCAAATGCCCCTTTCCCCTTCCTTCCTCGTGTAAGTTCTGGTGCTATTCCCCTGCTCACCTCTATGCAGTACTTCCAAAGCTTTTGATCGGCTTAGGGACGGTGAATAGGCATCCTATGGATGGGACGGAAGGTGGTGCTGCAAACGTGAGACCTCTATTACAATGGCCGAAAACCTATTTCGGCACCCATTTTGTTCATTTATCAATTCTTGTGTTCTTTTTTATTTTTCTCTACCTTACTTTACTTCACTGTCTAAGAATTAAATTCGCAGAAAATAAAACAATGAAAAATTCATCCACTTGACAAAGTGAAGACTGCAAAAGCGCTTGCTTGGAGGACATGCCATTATTTTCTCCTCCGGGCAAAGACTTTAGAATTTTCTTTTTGCTGCGTACACCCGGGAAATAAAAAACGACAAAAATACAAAAAATAAGAAAAAAAATGGTCGCTCAAGGCTTCTAAATTTCGTAGGGTATTATCCTTCCCATCGTTATAAAAGCTGACAAAGGCGATGTCTTTCTTTCGGGGGAAGCGAGAACTTCCCACCGACCTCCCAGAAAGAGACAACGAAAGAGAGAGAGAGAGAGAGACAGGAAAATTGTTCCTTTATATTCGACTTAGGACTTTTTTATATTTTTTCCCAATAACGAAAAAATCAAACGGTGAGAATCTATTCACGCCCTCCATATATCTTTGGCAAAGGCAAAAGCTCAATGGAGAGGAAAATAGTTCACTAATTACTTTGTCTTACCCTCCTTGAAAATCTTTTTCCTTCCACTAAGTGGGATATTACTTATACACGCCAATTTTGATTTGAATAATTCTCTCATTTAACATTATAAACACACATAATATACTTACATACAGATATACATACATACACTTATACATATATATTATATATACTGTGTATATATAAAGTGTATATATATATACACACACCTATATATATATACAAATATATAAATATTTATATATTTATATATGTGCGTGTGTGTGCGCTCGCGCGCGTGTGGTCATTGTGTCAATATTATGCAGAGCAAATACCTAAAAGGAAAATTTGGGCCACATATACCTTTCCTTGTACTGGTCGGATTCTTTTACCTACTACTTGATTGCTATGGCCTCTCGTTATCCTGTGTTCAATAAGAATAATTGACAGGTGCAGTACTGCTTATACTTTCCCTCTATCTGCATTTTCCCTAGGTATGGTGATTCGGGTCTCAAGCTTTCCATGGCCATCACTCACAAACGATCTGACCAGGCTCAAAATTACGCAGCTCCAATGGTGCCATAACAAATAGGTTACAGATGTTGGTAGGCATCGAGAGTGTATGCGTTGGTGAATTTTGGGATAATCATTATCATGGAACCTAAAGTCACTAATGTTAATACTTGGTAACGCAAACAACTCTCAACG
>NC_089761.1:56334272-56354272 GCF_040412425.1 Macrobrachium rosenbergii | reverse complement strand
GCTCTGTGACACGCAAACTAAGATAACAAATGGTTTAGCTGTATTTCTAGTAACACTGTTATGCGAAACATGACCAACGGTGACACACAGCTTGACAGTATTTCTGGTAATAACGTTTTATGACGCATACACAACCGCCAAAATCGACTTCCTTTATTTCGACTAGCTTGTTTTGAATTTCCGGGAGTGTTGCGTGAAAAATAATTTTTTTTATATTTTAACCGAGATCTAATGGGGCATAAGCATTGAACAAAGTACTTACTGAAGTGTTCTTATTGTTTCCAAAAGAGCTGAAGCCTAAAAATGTTATAAATTAATTTTAATTCAGAATCACATGCGCTAGAAGAAACGACACCTTACTTAGAGGGACAGGAGCACATGCACACAAGCATAAACATAACAAAAACTAAGTACAACACAAAAAATAAAAGGAAAAAAAAAGCATTTTGGATAAAGTATTACAAATACCTGAGGCGAGCTTCTGGCTGCATGAGACCCCTTGAACAATGATCATTGGTTAGTTTTCGAAAATCTCATATACTGATAATCAAGGAAAAAAAAAGCATAATTGTAAAACTTCAGCACAACACGACGAATATGAAGACAAACAAACGCACACAACCACACAAACACATATGATTTATACACATACATTCATATATACATACATATATATGTATACAGTATATATAATTTGCACAGCACACACATATCCATGCATACAAAATACATGTGTATACATTTTTATATTACTCATATATATATATATATATATATATATATATATATATATATATATATATATATATATATATATATATATATATATATATATATATATATTTATCACATCACCGTGATTCATATACAATCAGAAAGCTACAAACGTCCTTTAATATCAAATTCAATATATTTTCATATATATTTACCGAAGGGGGAATTTTAAGTTGATAATAAGTCCACCGTCCCGTGGGATCGAACCAGCGACGGACGAGGAATCAGGACTACAGTGACGCACTAACGAAATCTTGTGGCCGATTTCGTTATGCGTCACTATCCTGATTCCTCGTCCGTCGCTATCAATCCCACGGTACAAGATTTCGTTAGTGCGTCACTGTAGTCCTGATTCCTCGTCCGTCGCTGGTTCGATCCACGGGACGGTGGACTTATTATCAACTTAAAAATTCCCCTTCGGTAACATATATGAAAATATATTATTTCCGATAGAGTGAATTGATATTAAAGGACGTTTGTATTTCTGATTATATATATATATATATATATATATATATATATATATATATATATATATATATAATTCAGCACACACATATACATGCAAACAAACATACATTTGTATACATTTTTACATTACTCAAAAAAAAAAAATATATATATATATATATATATATATATATATATATATATATATATATATATATATATATATATATACATATATATATCGAAAAGGTCTTGAAAAGGCTTACAATAAAACCGGAGAGGGCAATAGTATGGGGAGATGTTTTGGTGCGAACAATTAAAAGTCTTTTAACGGAAGTGAATCGTGATAAAATATGTAGACCAGGGAATGGCTGATTTAGCGCAAAGGAGGGTTTGCGACATGGCTGTCTAATTAATTTGTGGATGGAGTGATGCGAAAAGCCATCGACAGGAAATTGGACGTAGGAGCAAAGTTGTGGTATAAGAAAATGAGCCATGAATTTTCTCTATCGCTCCATTATTTTGGAGGTGCCTTAGGCTTTCTTTTCTTAGGCTCACACACACACACACACAAACATTTTTACTGAAATGGTCAAGAAAGCCCATCCAGCGATATATACTTTTTTTTTACCTAAAATATGAGTGAAACGCTCTTCCAAAAGATAGTTCCAATTTTTTCTCTCGCAAAAGGAAGCTATCCTAAACTTATGCTTTCTCGAGAAATATATTCGCTACATATTTCCCAGTCGTCGTAACTGTGATATATTGAAATTGTAGGAATACAGGTATGAAGGTTATTTACAGATGTGGGTCTGCCTTCTGTAAGGCCATAATAGAACTGTATATTGCTTACGGTAGATGCAAATACTTTGTGGGAGTGTGGTTACCACTGTATAAAACATACTCTTTACATGTACGTGCACACCCACACACGTATATTATACATATATCTAATTTATATGTGTATATATATATATATATATATATATATATATATATATACATACATATTATTAGATATATATTTAATACACACAATATATATACATATATATGTATACGTATATATTGTGTATTATACATACATACAAACATATATATACATACATACATATATATATATATATATATATATATATATATATATATATATATATATAAATATATAACATATATATATATATATGTGTGCGTGCGCCCGCGCACATATAAAGAGTATGTTTCTTGAAATGGTAACCACAGTCCCACAAAGTACGTGCATCGACCGTAAGCAGTATATACAGTAGTTCTATTATGGCCTTACGGAAGGCACACCCACATCTGTAAATAACCTTCATACCTGTATTCCTACAATTTCAATATATCACAGTTACAACGACTGGAAAATATATAACGAATATATTTCTCGAGAAAATATAATTTTGGGATAGCTTCGTTTTGCGAGAAAAAAGAAATGAGACTTTTTTGGAAGAGCATTTCACTCATATTTTAGGGTAAAAAAAAAAAGTATATATCGTTGGAGGGGCTTTCTTGACCATTTCAGCAAAAGTTTTTTTTTCTGGTGTGAATTGTTCCCAAAAATATCTGGCACAACTTGAGCCTAAAAACAAAGGCCCGGACACCTCCAAAATAACCGAGCGATAGAGAAAATGAAGATGCGCTTCATCCTCGTAAAACGTGTAAGTAGTTCATCTTATTGACTTCTACCTTGCATCTTTACAAAATATCAAAATATGTTAAGGCTGATGAAAGTATCTGCGCCCGTGTTAGCCAGGAAGGGTTTTTCGAAATAGAATGTGAAATTGTACCTGGGAACAAAATAAAAGGGGTTCTCTTAACAACAAAATCGAGTCTGCAAGACGACAGTTGACACAAGATTTTGAAAATCAAGGGAAATACGTTATCACCCGACGTCAATACACAGAACTGAAGGACGATGCTGCATTTTTCATTGAGAGCTCAAAATCTTCCCTTTTTAAGGGCAGATTACTGCCCTTATTTACCCTACTTCTGGAAAACAAATAGGAAAAAGTTGAAGGGAGAATAAGGTATACTAACAATAGGTGTTGGTCTCGAGAACCTTGAGGATAGTGGGAATTTATCCTCTGCAGGAGCATCTAAAGCGATTATACCTTGTCTGCAATCGCCTTACCCACAAATGCCGACCCTACAGTTTGCCACCAATTTGGCGACTTTAGAAGTTATATCGGGGATCCTCCAAACGACCTGGATCGTTGTCGCTATTCAGATTTCAAAGAAATGCTTTTCATTTACTTCTTGAGACACCTCGATATGTAGAAATATTTCAGATCACATTTACATAAGGTGTGTGTTGTGTCCTTCACTAGAGTTGCCCTTTTTATTATAACAAAACCACTTTTGACTTTTCATTTCAATAAAAATCCATTATTAGAGAGGAAATGTGATATCAATAAAGAAATTCAAATTGGAATAGTTATTCTCACCTCGCACTTTATGTAACTCATGCTTTTCCTCAGCTTAAATGTTTTCATCACTGAAAAGTACAAATAACCTTTATATTAGTGATAATACAAGTCCCATGTTGCTGATCGCCAAGTCTTTTGGAACTGTTGTAAATTAATAAAAGCTTAGACTGATTATATATATATACATATATATACATATATAAATATATATATGCATATATATATATATATATATATATACCATAAATATTTATAAAAAGTGGTTTAAAGAGAGCGTTCAGTTGTACAAAAGATTTAGATTTGATTAGCTGGAATTCTCCACTTATAGTGGTACCGATGTATGTAAAGATGAACATACACTTTGTAATATTAACTAGCAATACAAATACATATTCCCATGCAATCCTTTTGTGAACACCAGCCTATGTAACCTTCACACATCCGTAAACACACAAAGAGAGTGATTCCAACAAAATATATTATTTACTATGTATTTTTAAAGTGCATTGGGGCAAAAATTCCAGCCGGCCAGCCAACTACAAGACTGAATATACAAGAAGACATTAACCAGCAGTCTACCACAATGGCCCCGGCCCTTAGGGAGGAAACAATCTGAAATGCAGAGAGCATCTCGACAGAGATTCACAATTTTCGACGGAATACGTTCATCTTATATGAAAAGAGGAGGAGGAGGAGGAGGAGGAGGAGGAGGAGGGAGGAGGAGGAGGAGGAGGAGGAGGAGAGAGGGAGGAGGAGATGGCCGAGCTCTGTATCATGCCATAAAAATTATTTATCTCTTTGTAGCTTTGCAACGTTATGTGCAATATTCCTGTTCAAGAAGCAGGCTCTATTCTCAGAACATTGCAATATAAATCCAAGTCGGAAACAAAAGGGCTGAGCCATAAAGCGTAAGTAAAAAATTCTTTTCCTCAAACGACTGCATAAGGCTTTGCTGCTGTTTTCAAATTAACTTTTGCAAAGGGTGGTTTAATTCAGATTTAAAACATAATATAAACGTATATTTTCATGCAATTTAATTCACTATACAAAAATCAAGATTTTATTGACATGTCATAGAATACATACAAGTAATGTCCTAGATATGTGCATGAATTATATAGTATAATTTCTTCACACATACTGAATGCACCGCTTTCTAGTAAAATCTCTTCGCCTCTTATTCAACAGCGTCTTGATAAGTCGTCGAATGGCTTTCTTGAGCCAGTAAGATGCAATAAAGCCTCGGTTTAACGGACACTGGAGGTGTACTAGGTCCATGAAAGCCAAAGCCTTGATCCCAAGTGAGAAATATATGCAAAACCTCTCCCTCCCTTACTTAGTACACTAGTAAGGTGTATGGTAGGACTTCGATGGAGATGACAGAAGGATAGATACGGGAAGATCGTGGGAGTTTTGATAAGGAAATGTTTGTGTAGTATGTAAAGAGTTTCAAAATAAAAGGAAAACACTGTATGCACAATACACGGACTTCAAAACCCCTATGATCAAATCAATAGGGGGCAATAAGGAGGTTCCTGAAAACATAAGCAAAAGAAGATGAGCTGTAGAGAGCAGCATAATCTTTTTTTTTTTTTTTTTTTTGTGAATGGAACATTACTAAGAATTTGTAGATGGGAGAGTGACTAGTTTGGTGCATAAGTATTTCTCAGACAAGGGTGTGTAACGTCTCTATGGCTGTTCTATTCCTTCAAGGATGGAACTGCGCAAATCAGAGAATGACAATGACAATAGATGAACGTGTAAAGTTGTTGAATAGGAAAATGAGTCATAGATGGACTATGCAATCGTTGATGTTTGCAGACAACACAATACTGCAGAAACTAATGAAACAATTCGAAAATGTTTGCAAGATAATTAAGCTGTGAGTAAATGTGGGCAACATTAAGGTAATGAGAATAAATGGAAATCACGAAGCTTCAATAAATCTCAATTTGGATGGCTGAAGAATGGAAGCAATGGAAGTGCATGGGTAACTAAAGTATATAAACCAGATGCTGAGAGAATAAAAGAAGATGGGGGCCATATAACAGGTGATGGTAGCAGGGTGTGAGCAAAAGATTGGAAAGACTGCAACTGCCTATGGAAGCCAGGGTGGGAAGGTATAAAATAACTTTTGAGCAAACTCTCTGGAAGCAGTTTGGATGTTGAATGTGAATGAATAAAAGATGTTGAAGCTGCTGCGATGAACCGTTTGCGCTGTATATGCACTATAAGTGGAATGCAAGAAAACTTAAGAAACGTGGAAGCATGCAGAAAAAGGGGCACAAAGGTTAAAGTAAGTGAAAAGATGGATTATAGTGTTTGGAGTTGGTCTGGTCATGTAAAAAGAACTTACGACAGTAAGTTGGTGAAAAGACCGTATAATTCAACAGTACTAGAAAGGAATATAAATGGAAGACCCGGATACTGTTATATGGATATCATGATAAAAAAACTAAAGAGCAAAGGCAATAATATTAAAGGTGCATGGAACAGTGTGCGTAAGAAGGTTCAGTGCGCTAATGATAAACCTTTTGCGTAAGCGTATGAAGTGTCTAACAATGTGTAAAAGTTTCTTCACAGGTGGTTCATCTGCATTTCAACCGTTAAAGTACGAATGAGGCGTTTACTGTTGTGTTGACTTTTCTCTCTAGCCACACTGTGTGTGTCTGCTTTTCTTAAACAAACACAAAGAAATTCCTACGTAGGACGCATATTATTCCTATTTTCTCTTTAATGATAAACACTATTAGTATAAAGTCGATGACGCAGAAACTATTAATAATGTAAAAATCATCCACTATGATATTTATTATTTTCATTACTTTTGAAAGTGAAAAGCAATTAAACTAAATTTATTATTTCTGTGAAAAAGACAAAATTCACTTAAGTAATTACAGTGCAATGTAAAGCTTTGTCAAAAACATAAATGTGGGTTTTCTGGGCTATACATATAAATGCAATATGTGCACCTTACATATATATATATATATATATATATATATATATATATATATATATATATATATATATATATATATAATGTATATATGTATTTGCTATATGCTCGTTCTACCTAATAAGAAAAGCATATTTATTTCTAATTACACAGATGCAAAAACATACGCATATAGCTTCTTATGTAACCTACAGTGGCGCAATGGAAAAAAAACAAGAGCAAAAATGAGACACTTCACACTGCTATCTCTAATACGACAAGAGGCTGCCTTCAACCTTTCACTTGGACCCATTTAGCAGAGAAGCCTAAGTAACAGCAGTGAGGAGATGGACAGGAAAGAGACACTTTAATGTGAAATAAAGGAACCGTGTTGAAATCAAAGCAAAGCGACCTCCGTTAAAGATACCTTTCTCATCGGGACAAACTGACGAAAGCTACGCAGCTGTGAGAGGCAGGGCAGGTCATGCTGGGAGCGGAAAACAACGAATAACCTTGTCAGAATCGAGGCGCAAAGCTCTGACATGTTGATGAGTCTACGTCATCTCGAAAGAGAAAATAAACCGTTCTGTAGTTTACATGTTAGGGAAATTTTAATAATAATTAAATACAAGCATAATTCACGAAACGAATGATAACTTTCAATGAATAGGACCTTGTAAAATTAGGTCCCTCGAAACAGTAAGTGACTAACCCATACTATTCCCAAAGGGAAAAATGGTTAGCTATACCTAACACGTCTCAGAATGCTAGAAATATACAAAAGGAATTACAAAAATTCATAATCTGATAAGGTTACTTTTTCAAATTTCTGGATGGATGGATGTATGATATTTAGGGCAAAAGCCCAGGCACTGGGGCCAAGAAGACCATTCAGCGCCGTAATGAGGAGAAAATAAATTATGTCAAAGTTATGAATTCATGAAGGAAATTATTAATAAATAAAATGAAGTGATGTGACCAATAAATAAGGGTATAAAGTTTAATGAATGATGTGTTAAATAATCTCATAAAATTTGGGAAATACTGACAAGAAAACAATCAGTAACAGTAGAAATATTACTAAATTGTTAGCAATAACAATTTAATAAATTTTCGCCTCTTAACTAGATGATTTCCTCATTAGTTATTTAAATAACAATATAAAAAAGAGAACTGTTTCTAAACTTGCCTTCCAAGGAACGACGACAAAAACATTGAAAAGGTAGTCAACACATAAACAACCCAATGAGTTTCTTCCCATAATCGCTTTCTAGGCAATTAACTTTGGCATAAACCAAACAAAATTATTCCTCTTAATTATTGATAATTCTCCTCAAACGAACATGACGGCGCTAATTAGCATAACAATTACGACAATTAGCAGAAAGGGTTTGATGCAAAAGAAAAACATACAGACGTGCTTGCATAAACATAAGACAATTTAAATATAAACTCTGATTCACGAATAAACACTGAGCGTTCATATATATATATATATATATATATATATATATATATATATATATATATATATATATATATATGTAAATTTATAATGTTTGTGTATGCATATTTCAATGTTTCTTGTGTGTATGTGTTTAACTAAATTTTAGTGAGTACACAAAGTATTAAAGACTTGTAGGTCTGCTTCATATTTTTTGTAAACTTATCTCTTGTTGTGAATGGATAAAAATATAGCATGAGCAAAAATTAAGATATTCTTTGTTCATCGACTGATTTAATTCTGTAAACTTGCGTCAAGATATAAATTGTGAACTGAAAAAATAATTAAGAACAAGCACTACCCCTACGTTCTTGGTTTATCAATTTATTTTTTTATTAAAACACATTTAGACAGAAAAGTCCATAATTACGATTCCTATATATTTTTAAGAATTGAACGTTATAACAAATAAACCGTTGTTAATATTAGAATACATTAATAATTGTGGCTCCATTTCAAATTAGATTAAGTTTTAATATCCGACCACGTTTGATGGTGGAACATTCTAACACTTGCTATTTTTGTTAATAAATGATGACAAAACATTTATCCAGGTAGTGTATATTCAGGTACTGAAAGCAAACTCTTCACAACTGAACAATACAATATCTCCCAACTAATAAAATTTCTAACATCTCAACCTCTTCGTGATTACTACCACCTCACTATCAATCTACTATGAACACACTATTTTTTTCACTAACCAATAAGTCTTTCTACGAAACTTTTACAATAGTCTCTAAATATCGCAGAATTTCTACAACAGTAACAGCAAATTCTGAATTAAATTGTATTTCGGTATATTACTTTTACTTACGATACCGGGAATATATGAAAAACTGACGCACACATTTTCAAAATGCAGACACTGAAGTTGTTTCCATCATGTTTGTGACAATATCACCGCAATGTTTCCAGTCACATGATCACACATTAACAACATCCAAACAGGAACAGACCAGCTTTCGACAAGGAGCGGATGGATTTAATGTCTTTATTTCTATGGTTAAGAAACGGAGAAATGCTGATTCCCCTAAACAAACTCGTCCATGCTAGGTAAGCTTGAGTAAATTTATTTTTATTCTCAAGTGGAGACAGACCTACGTCCTTAAAAAGACCTTGTTAAAATTTCCACCTGCATGTAACTTAAGACGACATATATGCAGATGAGTATGCCATTTGTTCTTGGAATTAATGACGTCATTCTTAATAAGCTTACGAAAACCAGCACAGCGTAATTGCACGTGTGAAGATTGAAGCTTGTAAATCAAATTAAAAGTTTACATCGCTTTTATATCTGATGACATACAAACCTAAATTTAAAAAGCAAAAACCCGATGAAAGAGAATCGTAAAACGTAACAGTACTGTGGAAAAAGCAATGACTGAAAACAAACTAATATATATATATATATATATATATATATATATATATATATATATATATATATATATATATATATATATATATATATATATATATATATATATAAATATATATATATATATATATATATATATTATATATATATATGTTATGTGTGTTTATATATATATATATATATATATATATATATATATATATATATATATAATATATATATACATATATACACAACTAATAATTAATTAGGCACCATGAATCGAAAAATAGAGCAATAAAAATTCCTGATAGTAATGATATCAGATCCTAATGACGTGAAGTGAAAAACGGCCTTTGTTGCGTAAGAAAGCAAGAGGAAACAAAAAAAAAAAAAGGTAAGAAAAAGTAATCTTATAAAATGAATTAAAAAAGCAGAGAAGACAGCGAATGAAGGATTCGGAGGACGCAGTCTGAAGGACTGGGTACGAGTACCCATCTTCATCTAGCCAATCCAATTGCAAATGTCAATGAGGTGAAAAATCATAATATACGTTTTCCCCTTCACGTTCACATTAAAGATCCCAGAATCTTGAGATTGAAAAAAAGAAAAAAGAAGCCTCGGCAAAAGCACCAGTTTCACACTTTCCGTCCTAAATTGAAAAGGAAACGGGGAACAGGGGGAGGGGGGTGGGGGTGGGTGTAGGAGACCAGGACGGGATATCCATGGGAGGGGGATAGAGGAGTCTTAAGGAACGTCTGCCGCATCATTTACATGTTAATGAGAACGCGCCATCAGCAACACATCCAAACGAGAGGCGATGAATTGGGCTGAAAAAGAAGCAGCACCATCTAAATGTTAAATGTGCCTTGCCTCTTACGGTACGAATGTTTCCTTAACGTAATAATAGTGATCATAGTAATGTGAAGTAAATAAATGCAGTGATACGTAACAGGTTGGTCCACAGGAATCTTCGTACTGCTCACAAGCACCTCTTCCGATTCACCTCCGAATTTTAACAAGTTACGACGGTTTAATTAAGGTAAAATAACTGTCATAATGTCAAAATTATTATAATTTTCATAATTATTATTTATAAATCTCTATAAATAAAAATTATTATAATTTTCATAATTATTATTTGTCAATCTCTTCAGCACGTTTGTCTCGTTACTCTGGAGAGAAATTCCCCTTTTCTTTGTCTGAGAGGATGAAAGACCAACCTTGCTACTTGGCAGAAAATCCAAAATACGGCGGAGGAAATTTCCACTACGAAAACATGAAAGAGAACGGTCATTTGACGGAGAAACTAGGAGGAAAACCTTAACTGAAAATAAGGCGGACTTCCCAGGAGAAAAAACAGCTGAGAATATCATGGAAGAGCAAAGAAAACAGAGCTAAGGATTATCCAAGGAGAGACAATGAAAAATATACCCGATATGGAAAAATCTTTGAAAACGATAAATGACGACTGAAAAGGGAGTGTCCCCAGAAAAAAGTAACTGAAAATGCAGACGAATAAGAAAAAAAATTTAATAAAATGGTCCTACAATAATAAACATAAGAGCCAAGCAAATGTAAAACTATCTAATATTTTACTAAATATATATCATAACCTTCAGAGTAAAAGCTTAAATGACGTCAGTGAATGTCATCTGTGAGAAATGCCCGCTGTTACGTTTTGCTTTTCTCAGAGCATTATTTCTTAACAAATAATTGTTTGGTATGTAATAACGTCTTGCGGAAATTTACAATAAAACCTATATAGGTCACATTCATCTAGCTGATTAATTACATACACTGCTTTATTTTTCTGGATGACATGAAAAAAGTTTCGGATGTTCAGAATTACATGAAATTGAGCTGCAGTTTTTTCCGCAGAGTATTTTTCCCGACATGTTTGATTTGAACGAGAGAGAGAGAGAGAGAGAGAGAGAGAGAGAGAGAGAGAGAGAGAGAGAGAGAATTCAGCTTCTTAACATTTAAAAATGTTCTCATTTCTAAAAGAGAGAGAGACAGAGAGAGAGAGAGCGAGCGTAGACATGGTACGTTCCATTTCCGTTTTCCTTTCCCTTCTACCATCGGCTCTCTCTCTCTCTCTCTCTCTCTCTCTCTCTCTCTCTCATACACACACATACGCACATCCCCAAATGTGTGCACACGCACACACAAAATCTCTCAACTGATTCCTCGAAGAATTTTCTTCTCGTTCGCCTTCTATTCCTTTGGGAGACTGCGAATTTCTCTTTTTCCATGTGTGTGTGTGTCCGTCCGCCGTGATCGCTGAGAAAAGCGGCTTAACATAAGAATGCGACAATGAGATTTTTATTCGCCCGTTCTTCTGTTTCTTCGTCTTCCTCTTCCCAGCTCCAAATTCCTTGTTCTCATTTTTGAAAAATTAACAGCCTGGTTTGTCAAATGTAACAATACTTCTTTAATATCATTTTATTCACTTCTTTTCCATTACCAACCTTATTCTTTATCATAACCAATCATTAGCCAGTCTTTACCCGGTCTATTACGATCATTTGAAATAAAGTATAAATTCTTTTAACTATACTCTGTTAAATCCAAAATAACATATCGACACACACGCATACAATAAATATATATATATATATATATATATATATATATATATATATATATATATATATATATATATATATATACATATACATATACACACACACACTATAACAAAGCAAAACCGAATATGGCGGCACTTCCTCGTTTACACCGTCTCTGAAATCTATTTCAATCCCAAATTCGCGAAAACTACACAACTAGTTAAGCGGATATAATCCAAGAATTATAAATGTAACGGGGCAATAGGGTTCGTAAAATACCAACCATTACCATAAAACAATAGTTCAACTGGTAAAAAATTCATTCGATAGCTCATTAAGCGAAAGTTACAGACATTTTTCTAAACAATACAAAAATATTCCGAATCACTGCATTAATCATAACAAGCCGATTGATGGTAAATCCTTAATTTCAAATGATAGTGTACAAACGATTATTTTTAAAAAATCCTTTTTCAAACCCAGAGCAAACGACATAGAAAGGTCACCTCATTGGGCAATATGCAGTCTTTCGTAATAGAGTGTTGTTCTATTGCCATTCTGAGTACAGATATCCTTCAATCTTTCTCTTCCGCTGTATTTGTCTTACCCCTTCCCCGCACCCCGTCTCTCTCTCTCTCTCTCTCTCTCTCTCTCTCTCTCTCTCTCTCTCTCTCTCTCTCTCTCTCTCTGCTTAGCGGCTGGCAGCTTTTTATTTACACTTGCGTAAGGCGTAAAAGATAAAATACATACCTACGGATTAAAGGACAAGAAAATAAGGACTGATAACAAATAAAAATCTACCCCCAAAAATTTAAATTTGAGAAAAAGAAGACGAAGTATTTCAGACATCGTATGATAGAGCAAATATCACAAACATGTCATTCTGTTTATCATTGAAGCACCAGAAGCTTGCGAACTATCATTTGGTACTTTTTGAGATGAAAGTATCGACAGCTTTTGAAGACTAAGGTGCGAAATATATTCGGAGCCATACCTTCAAGAAATAAAAAAAAAAAAAAAAAAGAGAGTTGGCTAGATGAAAACTTCTTTTCTCCTTATTCTCATTCTATCGCTTTGCAACAGAAACCTAATAAGTAAAATTGTTTCATATGTACGAACGATACTTAGAAATACTCAAACATCATCCGAAGCCTAGAGTTAACTGTAACATGCCTATGATTTGAGGGCCGTGCCACCTTCTCACGGAACCTATAGATACCAGTGGTGAACTTTTGGTTATTTCATGAAATTTTAAATATAGATCAATCTTTAAAGGGAAACTTTTTAAACTAATCCGTTACATGTTAATGCAATAAATAAAAATAAACATATTCCATATATCAGTACAAAGGTGTACAAGTTACACAGTAATAAAAACAAATCCCGATTCATTCTTCGGAAAATTATTTAATTCATATCTGCAAGCACGAATTAAACAGTTCACCACACATAGGTTAACTTTATGATCGACTGACAGCCCCAGTTAAAGGAAAGCGACGAAAACGGTAAGATTAAATATTCCTACTCCAATATTTAGCTATATATCACTGTCCAATTTATCTTTACTGGAAACGCAAACAATGAAAAGTAAATTTTCCTCTATCCAATATATATATATATATATATATATATATATATATATATATATATATATATATATATATATATACTCTCTCTCTCTCTCTCGTATTCTTCGGCAAGCTGTACATGTATCATGAACTATACATTTCCCAATGAGCGAGTCTTCAGCACCTGACCTACAGCTAATACATGCAAACTTCATTCGGTTCCTCAGCTTTCGTTCCATTCCGTTCTGCATTTTTCAGTTTTGTCACTGAACCACATCAAGTGTGCTTTTAATGAAAAGCGCTACGAACAGATTCGCTCATCGGCTCTCTCTCTCTCTCTCTCTCTCTCTCTCTCTCTCTCTCTCTCTCTCTCTCTCTCTCTC
Source organism: Macrobrachium rosenbergii (assembly GCF_040412425.1). NCBI lineage: Eukaryota > Metazoa > Arthropoda > Malacostraca > Decapoda > Palaemonidae > Macrobrachium > Macrobrachium rosenbergii. The sequence goes on along the minus strand of NC_089761.1, from coordinate 56,340,278 downwards.
AACAAGGGAGTACTACAGTAGTTATGTGTGTGTGTATATGTATATATGTATATATATATATATGAGGGTAAGTCAAAAAGTTCCAGGAAAAATTCAATATACTCTTTATTTAAGGAAATTCAAACATGATTTTTCTACATATCTACCATCTAACTCTATACACTTTTCAAGGCGCTGTTTCCACCTCTGCAACCCTTATTTGTAGAAATTTGGGGCCTTTCTATTAAACCACGTTGAAACTGCATGTTTAGCAGCATCCAAAGATTCAAACCGGACTCCTCTTAAGTGTTCCTTGAGTTTTGGAACAGGAAAAATCTGAAGGAGCAAGATCAGGACTATAAGGAGGATGTGGAAGAGTTTCCCACCTAAATTTCCGTAGGACTTCTCTTGCAACCCTTGATGAATGTGCTGGAGCGTTATCATGATGGAACAAAATTCTGCGGTGCAACTTTCCTCGACGTTTTTAGCCAATGCAGTCTTCAGTTTTTGCAAAACACCTTTGTAGTAGTTCCCGGTGATTGTTTTTTGTCCTTCAAGGAAATCAATCAAAATCACTCCTTTGGAGTCCCAAAACACTGTTGCCATAACCTTCTGGGCAGATCTCGCCACTTTGAACTTCACTGGTGCAGCTGAACCTCTTGGTAACCATTGCTTTGATTGAATTTTACTTTCTGGGTCATATTGATGGATCCAAGTTTCATCTCCAGTAACAATCCGGTCAAAAACTCTGATTCATTTGATTCAATCTTCGTTAAAACTGCAAGAGAAAGTTCAGCTCTTTGATGCAGTTGGTCTTCGCGCAACGCTTTGGGACCCAACGTGCTGAAAGTTTACTCAAACCAAGATTTTCATTTAAAATTGAAAATGCGGAACCATGGAGATCCCAGTTTCATTAGCTATCATATCGATAGTAATCCGACGATCTTCATCCACTAGATTCTGCACCAAAGCCACAATTCTTTCATTTTTTGCAGTCGATGGTCTTCCTCTCTTGGGTTGTCTTTGAGGTCCTCCTGACCATCCTTAAATCGCTTTATCCAATCATAAACAACTGATTTAGATGGAGAAGAATCTCCATAAACTTGTTGCAAAGCTTCAATAATTTTTCCTGGTTTCCAATCAAGCTTGGTCAGGAACTTGATGTTAGCTCTCATCTCAAAATTTTTTATTTTCCATGGGTTCAAGAAGTTACTTTTCTGAAGCAGATGTTAACACCACGGTAGCAAGAGGATGACTGAGGTAACAAGTCTATATGGATCACTACATCACAGATAATTGTTTACTACATTTGGGTTGTTTCATTCCTGTGTAAATACATCATTCAACAATTTTTCCTGGAACTTTTGACTTACCCTCAGTATATATATATATATATATATATATATATATATATATATATATATAATATATATATATATATATATATATATATATATATATATATATATATATATATATATATATATATAAAATATATATATATACTCAGTCTCCCATAAGAGAGAGAGAGAGAGAGAGAGAGAGAGAGAGAGAGAGAGAGAGAGAGAGAGAGAGAGACCAAATCAAAGTCCTTCGAAAGAAGGCATCGTGCTTACCCCATATGAAAAATGGGATAAAACCACGTTAAACGAAGAAGAAGAAGAAGAAGAAGAAGAAGAAGAGAGAGAGAGAGAGAGAGAGAGAGAGAGAGAGAGAGAGAGAGAGAGAGAGAGAGAGAGAGAGAGCCGATGAGCGAATCTGTCCGTAGGCCTTTTCATTAAAATCACATGAAGTGGTTCAGTGACAAAACTGGAAAAATGCAAATCAGGAAATGGAACGAAAGCTGAGGAACCGAATGATGTTTGCATGTATTAGCCGTTGATCAGTTGTTGAAGACTTACTCGTATTTGTATAAATACGCAGGAATATTTTACGTTCGGTGAAATGTCGAGAGGAAGAAAAGGGGACATAAATAACAACGAGAGAGAGAGAGAGAGAGAGAGAGAGAGAGAGAGAGAGAGAGAGAGAGAGAGAGAGAGCTCTGAGACAAATTTTTCATGTATTCACAGTTTACAGAAAACATCATTCCATACCGAGAGAAAATCGTATAAATACCAAAATTTTCAACAGCTATAAATCTCCGCTGCATTCGAGACATCTAAAGCATTTATTTTCCATACAAACCACGATATTATACATTCAGTTATGATGGCATTTAACTATATATAGATACACACACATATATATAATATATATATATATATATATATATATATATATATATATATATATATATATATATATATATATATATATATATATGTATGTGCATGTCATAATACTATTTCATTTGCATCTCCTCTTTACATAAAGGTCACCCCCATCCGCTCCGGGAAGCCATTACCATTATCATAATTACGGCGGTGTAAATGACCCATTTGTTGACCCGACGTTGAACATTTCAACCAATCAATCAATTTATCAATCACAATTAGTCATATTAAAATACAATACTATATCACCTCGTCGATGCATTAATCGTAAAAACATTCCAATCCGTCAGCATGATAAGTTCAGCTCTCCATTTTCATGATTATGTTCGCTGGGAAATGTTAGTACACGATATTTGCAGATCTTGCCGAAAAATAAGAGAGAGAGAGAGAGAGAGAGAGAGAGAGAGAGAGAGAGAGAGAGAGAGAGAGAGAACTATGGTGATGTGTAGTTCATGATCTTTGGTTACCTAATTCCTTTAAAAAAGATAAAGCTCTGAACTATAACATCGCTCACACACACAGTTGAGAGAGAGAGAGAGAGAGAGAGAGAGAGAGAGAGAGAGAGAGAGAGCAATGTTTACGGATGTAAGCAGTTCATAATTTACTGCGACCTGATCCCCTATAAAACCGTTCAAGGCATCAAACGCGCAAACATTATTATTATTATTATTATTATTATTATTATTATTATTATTATTATTATTATTATAATGAACCCCATTCATATGGAACAAGCAGACGGGCAACTGACTTGAAATTCAAGCTTCCAAAGAATTTGGTGTTCATTTGAAAGAGGCAACAGAAGGTAAATGGAAACACAGAAAGAGGAGATCAGTTATTAGAAAAAAACAGATAAATTAACAAATAAATTAATAAGTAAATAAATACATAAGTAAACTATTGAAATACAAGGAGAACTGTATTAGGGTAGTAATGCATTGCATCTTCACTTGGACTTCTGGAGGTCTAATTGCACGACATCCCCAAGGAGGCTGTTCCAAAGTCCAACGGTGTGAGGAACCAAGGACCTCTGGAACTGAGAAGTTCGACAGCGAGGCACATTTACTGCATACTGGTATTGCCGTTCAGCGAATCTGGTTGCTCTCGGTAGATAAAGGGGATCAGGGATCAATTGTGAATGTGAAAGATCTCTGTGAAAATGCAACTTATGAAAAATTAACACACACACACACACACAAACACAAACAGTTGGTGAATATCAGTACTATAGCTTGCTCCACAAATACATGAAACTTTACTAACAAATAACCTGCATAATTTCTACCGCCGCAAAAGGGAGTTGAAAGGATTAGGTTAAAGAACACGGGTGGGACATCAATTGCAAAGAAATAGAGCCTCAATTTTATTAATCTAATTTATTTTGACTTTAAAATCCTCAAAATACTGCAAAACCAGAAGCGCACCTTCAAAAAATGAATGAGAAAAACTTGCAACAAATTACATGTTGTTGACAAGCACTGAAATTTAACCTTGCTCCAAACCTGAAGCAGAATTTCTCCGCAATTAAGGATTTCGCAAAATACAGCATCCACATTAAACAATGCAAATCCTGATGTAATTAGAGAAGCGAGCCGCAAATATATCATAAATCAATCCACAGCTCTCATAAGCACCCAAGAGCAAAAGCAATATTACGCGCACAAAACCCCACCATCTGACTAATATATCTTATATGAACGCAATATCCTCGTCCGCGACATTTCCCTTTCACACACAAAGCGGAAATGGTTCTGCCTATGGCGCACGCGTCGTAAGACTCTCTCTCTCTCTCTCTCTCTCTCTCTCTCTCTCTCTCTCTCTCTCTCTCTCTCTCTCTCGTACATGTGCACACAGTTAAATATATGTAGAGAAATATGTGTATATATATACACACAAATATATATATATATATATATATATATATATATATATATATATATATATATATATATATATATATATGTATATATGTATATATATATATATATGTGTATAATTACATATGCTATAATTACATATGTATCTGGTAAAAAGTGACCTGTAGATTCTACATATATATATATATATATATATATATATATATATATATATATATATATATATATATATATATATATATATATATATATATATATATATATATATATATATGTATATATATATATATATATATATATATATATAATACATACATACATACATACATACATATATATATACGAGTATATATGTGTGTGTGTATATGTATATACTAATAAAACACCACAGCTGTAAAGTATACTGTAATGAACGTGTTTATACAAATGGACAAGAAAGGCTCAAGTATAATATCACGAGATGATTAAAGATTAACGACCATTTTCATTAAAAAAGTTTAAGGGAATATACTTAACAAAAGCATAAGAAAAGAATTAACTGTATTCCGAATTAAAAGGTCACAATAAGGAAAAGAGGCAAAAGAACAGAAACCTCACTTAAATACTAAAGCACTCGACGAGATTAAAACAAACAGTTCCTGAATCATATCAACTTTACAATCTCGGTGAATATCAGACTGAAATGAGGAAATGTTCAGCAAATATGGAAGTAACCGGTCACACAAATGAAGAAAGGCCTGTACAGCACAAGGCCACTTATTTTATCTTTTCTGTTTCTAATGACCGCACTCAATCACATCTTTCCGTAGCCCAGGAAGCACAACACCAATACAATTTTTCATATAATGACTGGACGCGTTCATTTCATTTTCCAGTGGCTCAGTCATAAAACAACCATGGGCAAGCAACAGCAGCGGCAGGCGCACTCTCTCGCTCCGTTTATGTATGTGTGTGTGGGGAGGTGGGGCGAGGGGGTTCGCATGAGCCAAGGCAATAATCTGGATGCCTGAGTTACGGTGGCTTAAAGCACGCCATTAAAATCTGTAACAAACCGAACGGAGCAAATAATCGATTCCCCCGACAGCGGCAGAAACATTGACGCCCCTCCCCCCCTCATCCATCCACCCAGGAAGCAAAAGCAAAAGCAAAGTTGAAGCAACGGCAGCAGGAACAGCAACAGAGGCCAATTTGCCATGGAAAAGAAACGAAGAACCCCCACTTAACAAGCCTTGCCGCACGCTTCAAAGGCACAGAGCTCGCACCAACACTCCTCTTCAAATATCAAGGGAAAAAATATTCTCCAAGGGGGTTATGAAAGATTTACCATCAAATTATTATAAAAAAATATAATAGTGTATAAAACATCAGCTGCCACAAAAAAACAAAACAAAATATAAATCAATAATTTATTGTATCAGACCATCCATAAATTTGATATAAGCTTTCATGCCCATAAAAACAAATTTTTGGATAAGAAATAATTATAATAAATATGAAACGCAAAAAAATAGTTTTTAAACACCTTTTACATTTATACGTCCTACAAGCAGATTAAAAAAAATACAATTAAGGATAAATTTACTCAAAGGACAGAGAGTAGTATCACATTACTGAAAGATCAGACTACCGTGACTCACATGACTCACATGAAAGAAGTAAATCTAATTTAAAGGGACATTCTCAAATTACATATTCGTATCTCTGAAACAGAGCTCAAATGCAACACACCTACACTGTTTCAATTACTAATTAAATTTTCTACTTATCTGTTAGCTACCTAATATTCAACGAGCATTTACATTTATGTATGTAGTGTGAATATAAGCACATGCACGCACAAGCCACACGCATATTTACACACACACACACACACACTC
>NC_089761.1:56321772-56329272 GCF_040412425.1 Macrobrachium rosenbergii | reverse complement strand
CGAATACGTAATATATTTCTACAGTATATGTATGTATGTATGTATGTATGTATGTATGTATGTATGTATGTATGTATATATATATATATATATATATATATATATATATATATATATATATATATAAAAAGATAAAAAGCCCCATAAAACACTATTTGAACGTTGCAACCACATATTTCGGGCACTTCCTTCTGTGCCACAGTTCACTGGTGAAATATGGACAGATGAAATTTTACAAGGGTATATATACAAAGCATATATATATATATATATATATATATATATATATATATATATATATATATATATATATATATACCCTTGTAATATTTCATCTGTGAAAAGGGGCCCAGAAGGAAGTGCCTGAAATATATGGTTGCAACGTTCAAATAGTGTTTTATGGGCCTTTTATCTTCATATTATACAGTAGTACTACAGTAAAAGACATTCATATATATATATATATATATATATATATATATATATATATATATATATATATATATATATATATATATATATATATATATATATAGTGTTACAGTAAAAGACATTCATATATATATATATATATATATATATATATATATATATATATATATATATATATATATATATATATATATATATATATATATATATATATATATATATTCTAATATATATACAATGCCCTATATAATTCTAATAAGCTCAATGCCCTCTTAATTCTTCGCTTTTTGGATATGCTTGTAACTACAGAAGCCGATATCCAAAGGGAAGAAATTTAAGAGCCTACGGCCGGCCGTCACAGGCTCTTCAATTTCTTCCTTTGGATATCGGCTTCGTAGTTACAAGCATATCCAAAAAGCGCGAAGAATTAGCGAAGTTAAGAGGCATTGTAACTATTAGAATTACATATGTGTCTATATAAAAGTGACCAGTAGATTCTGCATATATATATATATATATATATATATATATATATATATATATATATATATATATATATATATATAAATATATATATATATATATATATATATATATATGTATATATATATATATACATACACATATATATAATCTCAGGAAGTATTTGAAATTGAACGTATATAGAAAATGTGTTTTATAAAACACTGTTCATAAGACCAATGTATAGGCTATATATATACTGTATATATATATATATATATATATATATATATATATATATATATATATATATATATATATATATATATATATATATATATATATGAATGTCTTTTACTGTAACACTACAGTATAATATGAAGACAAAAAGGCCCATAAAACACTATTTGGAAGTTGCAACCATATATTTCAGGCACTTCCTTCTGTGCCCCAGTTCACTGGTGAAATATGGACAGATGAAATGTTACAAGGGTATATATACAAAGCATATGTATATACCCTTGTAACATTTCATCTGTGAACAGGGGCACAGAAGGAAGTGCCCGAAATATATGGTTGTAACCTTCAAATAGTGTTTTATGGACCTTTTTATCTTCATATTATACTGTATATATTATATACATATATACAAAATATATATATTATATAGATACATATATATATGTATATATATATATATATATATATATATATATATACAGTATATATGTATATATATATATATATATATATATATATATATATATATATATATATATATATATATATATATGTAATACACATACATATGTTTATCAGTTTGTGTGAGTAATTTCAAGATTAAACTTTCCTAACAGGAAGTGGCTCCAGAGAGAAAACGATTTTAACTTTTGAATCAACGATAAGCACAGAAAGTTTATATATATATATATATATATATATATATATATATATATATATATATATATATATATATATATATATATATATATATATATATATATATATATATATATATATATATATATATATATATAACAGAGCCTAGGTGGCCTAGGCTCAAAACTTTCCAAATATAATGTACTAAGAGGATGCAAGGTGTTTCAAAGCTGAAAAGTTACTATAACTGACTTCATTAAACGTTATACAGTAGGTTTACCCATGAAAATCTATCCTTCCTGTAAAAACTGAAATGTATATAGCTATCTGGTGTCTAAAACTCTGGGCTAGCAACGTTCTCAGTATAAGTATATTAAATAACTTAATTTGATAAATGGCATTTATTTAATATGAGCACATTAAATAAGAACATAGGATTAACTGACAGTGAAAAACAATTTAGTTTCTTTTGAAAAAAAATTGTTAACATAATTCATTATCTTTTAAATCGCGCGACATATTAAAATCGTTTTTACAATGTATGGAAACATTAGCGGTTGTTTAATATAAAGGAAGTCAGTGACCATGGTTATGACGTCTGGCAAATTAACCGCATCAGTCAGTCTGCAATTATGAATTACATAATTTTTCATTCAACTAAGGTATTTTAATAGCTATTCAGCAGTCTACTGATATATTTTCCCCTTCACTCACAAAAGCCTTTTGTAAATTATTATATAGTTAATCTATTAGGCATTGAAAGTTTGAGCACTGAGAGTTGGGGTGTGTGTCTTCAAGTCCACCCACTCCTCCCAAATCATTATTGCCAACCAACTGTAGATTGGTCCACTTTTACAATTTTGCGAGAGGAATGTTGTCCAGTACACTGAAAACTACAAGGTCGTCCCTTCCACAACAAAATTTCAATTTAACGAATTTCAAAATCGAAAAGTATGCAGTCATGAATCTATGAAATACGAAGGACCATAACCGTACACTGCTTTACTCTTCATAAAGAAAATAGGCTTATGGACATGGAGACAGATAACCTCATGCCCGTCCCAAGATAATAAAAAAAAAATAAAAGACATACCTGATCCATTCAAGTAGGTGCCTTTTCCGGATCTCTTGAAGTTTTTAACAAGTTTTTAAAGTAAACTGTACCAGATATGGTTTTTGTATACAAAATGCCCTAAATGGTTTAGTTTCCAGCACCATTCATGTGTCTCTAGATGAAATGTGTATGGTACTGATAACTAACCAAAATAAAAATACAGAGAATCACGTAAGGTACTGATAGGAACTTATATTAATTTATCTTTCTATTAATTATCTATATGTGACGGGTAATAGAAAAAATTATTGCTATCTTTCGATAATTTTTGCCATCTCCCCCCTCCCCCAACAGACTCACACATACTATTTCAGCAACCAACCCATTCCCATTCACTTCCAAACAGATATTCAAAGTTGATTACCTTCAACAAATACCTTCATCGTAATACCATATAATCTCCATATTCAATTTTGATGGTGAATGTTCTTTTGATATATCAATACGCAGGCGGAGAGCGAGAGAGAACATTAATACTCTCATGTATAGCTACATAACCATAAAATAAAACACAAGCAACTAACTATAAAGTCTCCTGATGAAAAGGGTTTCATTAGACCAAATACACCTTCATTTAGAATAGTTATGGCCATTTATAGTAACTTTTCACCCAATAAGCAACAGCATTCTCCTATTATATTAAGGTATACTGTATACATTTAATAGTTTGTGTGTCTGTGTTCATCCCCCCCTCCCCCACAATAAAAAGGCTGTCCTAGCCTGTTGGAAATTGATTTATATGTGCATCTTTTCACGACGAATCTGCTGCTATGTATGGTAATATGCAAGGCCGGGCCTTAAAGGGCAACATTTCAATTCAATGATTGTTAAACAGTTACGCTTTCCGGGAATCCAAGAATTCGGGATGGCAATAGCCATGAACTTTTGCAACTCTAAATAAAATAGGAATAAGCTTTTGCACTGCACCTCGCAAATGGCGACGCTTACGGCATACATGTTTGGAGAGAGAGAACCCCCAAAACCACATAAGTCCGATAAACCTTTGAAAGCTAAATGCCTGCATCTCTAGCTGTTTTCAAAGATCTCTTAGTAAATGCTGTTTTTTTTCTTTTTTTAATAAAGACTGCTTTCCACAACAAGAGGTGATCAGGCATTTACATGGGAACCGTCACAAAAAAAGCTACAATATTTCAAACTGTTTTTTATAATAATTTTACATGATATTTGAGCTTCCTTAGATATTTTCCCTCCAAACTGGTACAGTATAAAACTCTGAACTTGTAAGCCAATTAAGGATGAAGAACATGTGTTTTGCAAGTGTGCACGCATCCACGCACACTAACACGCACACACACCATATACATTGTGTGTATATATATATATATATATATATATATATATATATATATATATATATATATATATATATATATATATATATATAAATATATATATAGCCCCTAATAAAATGAGCTTTTAGAGACAGAATGACAAGAATAACGAATAGTCCGGAAATCATTTTTCTTGTTTAATGGCCATCGTTTCAGGACTCATTCCATTTTCAAGGCTATCAGCTCAAGGTAAAAACTAAGTGTTTTTATCTTAAGCTGATAGCCTTGGAAATGTGATGAGTCCTAACACGTTGACCAATAAACAAGAATAATGTTCTCCAGACTATTCGTCATTTTCATTCTATCTCTAAATCTCTCTGGGAGCAATGACCTGCCTGACTGTATGTATGTATGTATGTACGTACAGTATGTATGTAAGTATGTATATGTATGCATATATATAAAAACACCAATAATATATATATATATATATATATATATATATATATATATATATATATATATATATATATATATATATATATATATATATATATATATATATATATATATATATATATATATATATATATATATCGTGACATGTAAGCTACACCTGACCAAAACCAAGGGAAAGTGAGAGATGACAGGCTATAAATTGAACGATATAATGACCAACCGTGACAATATTTGGTATCGACCAGCCAAAGGAACAAACCATCATTTGGTGATCGCAAAATAATCCTGCGCACTCTACGACTTCTTTCTGCAATTTGAACAATAGTGTTGGCAAGCCAGTAAAATAATTTAGCAACTTCATTATGTAACTTTTTTTTTTTTTTCCCCTACAGAATTCAAGCAACAACACCAATGGCATTTTTCTCGGAATAACAGCTTGACAGATCTCGGTCAGGTTTTCTGAAAACGGATAGACGGCAAAATTTCTTGGTTCAATATTTCCCGGGGAAATGAGTGTCGAAATGAATAATGGGTGATTTGGCTCCCATGCATGGAATAAATCAAACTTTCAGACACCCTCCTTAAGAAGAATCATACGATGAATGTTCTTACTCAGGTTCATCCAAATCTTTCCTTCTGCTGTTACAAAAAAACACACAAGGGCAAACATATAACCAACCTCCTGTCAACTCCGCTGGCGGAGATAATGAAACACAATTGACAGGCTTAACAACATTGGAATTTAGCTCAATTTACATAGAATCGAGTTGGTTGCCCGACGGAAAGGGAAACATTGGTTTTACATAAGCAAAAGGAAAATTATATTTAAAAGAAAAGTGGATCAAACCAACTTGGTTACTTTAAGCTTTAGTGTTTCCGATTCCCTTAGTGGGAATTCAACAGCTTCCACAAAAGACTGGATGTTCCATTGTTAAAGTATAAACACGTCACTTACTGAACACAATATTAACATTATTTTGCTTATCATCGTTGTAACGACAGACAAGACGATGTATTTCGTAAAGACAAATCATGTAATGAAATTAATTACAAAATAACAGCAATCATGAATAAAAAATTTCTTTTTTGAAGGGAATGACACAGACAAATAAACCGACACTGATCTTCACTAACAGTACAGATGTCATTCAATCAATACCAAGAATATGAGAGCAAATATAGGGGAACACTGCAAACATAGGGATACCCAACTTAGGACATTAGGGCTCCATTTCTTTGTTACACAATCGCTACACTGCTTGGGAGAGAATCTGCAGTGGCTTCTGTTGACAGTCAATCAGCAACTGTCAATATTTATGTTGACGTAGAAATGGGATACCTACGTCAGAAGCGTATTTACTCGTAATATTTCATTAAGATATTTATGAAGCGTATATTGCATATGTGTGTTCTTTGCAAGGAGAAAATCGTTCCAATTTTAGAACCAGTGCACACTCTCTATTTTAACCCCCCACCCCATAAACACACATGCACACACACACACACACACACGAGCGCCCACGAAATGGGAAGAATTCGCGCATGCACCAACATACTAAAGAAACAAAATTAAAAGCCGTGGTTCTGATCAAGTCGAGTACCATTCCGCTTCCATCCTACAATAATTTCTATAAAATGAAGAGGTAAACAGTTCCCCCCAAAAATCTCTTCAGAAAACCAGCCCGAGCATTAATAAGTTTTCTCCTGCACCCGGAGTAATAGAAAATGAGCAAGAAACGCGATCTAAAGATGATATTTATTAATGCAATAATTAATACGGGCGAGGCTAGTACAGCGGCGAGTGTGTTTGCAGAGTTCCTATTGAAATATGTAATTTTTCGGTCTGATACTCTAAGGTAAGATGAGAAGGGAAAGCAGCAAGGAAGGCAGGCAGCACTGATGAAGGAAAATTCAAGCGGAAAAAATGTTCTATTGAAAAATTCAAAAGACGGGCCCCAGTTGTAATTAAGATAAAATTGAAGGAGATAAAAAATTCTGTTTTGATTACTATACGCTCTCTCTCTCTACCGAGAAGAGACTGAAAGAATATAGTTCAATTTTGGAAGAACCAATTCTCTCTCTCTCTCTCTCTCTCTCTCTCTCTCTCTCTCTCTCTCTCTCTCTCTCTCTCTCTCTCTCTCCCTCAGAACAGAAAAAAAAAATATAATATTAAGGAAAATTATTTTTACCACGTCAGCCTTTTTAATTAATGTTTTTTAATATTTCAGGGAGCATTACCCACAGAACAAGGAGAATACTTATATCTTTATATATATATATATATATATATATATATATTATATATATGTTAAGAACAATCGTTTGTCAATTGTTCCCTTAGTGGGTTGTTGCCGCCTTTTGTTTGTTTTTTTGTTTTTCTTGCTGGCGAGCTGTCGTCTGGTGAATGGCGTCAGACTCGCCAGTCAGGTTCTCTCAGCAAGCCAGCTGGAGTAGCAGCAGCAGGTATCCGTACCTGTGAGTCAGGTCTTGGCAGCAGAGCAGTAGAGAAGTTTTGAGGACGAGATGGTTGCCGTGTCGGCTCTGTCGTGGTCGTCCAGTGCTGGAGGAGGACGTCTGTACTGTTTTTTGGGGACGAGATGGTTGCCGTGTCGGCTCTGTCGTTTTCGTCCAATGTTGGAGGAGGACGCCCAGTACTGTTGTTCCTTTATGCTGCTGGATTTTGTATTTGCTGTAATAGTTATTTTACAGTTTTTTTCAAAATTCGTATTATGTTTTTTTGCTGCCTGTTATTTTTATATTTATGCTGCCTGAGTTAAATTATTATTTTAGCTGCCTAAGTGTTGTTTATTAATGAGCTTTTAGATTGTCTATCAATTTTTATGTAATTATTTTTTTGGTTTT
>NC_089761.1:56299272-56316772 GCF_040412425.1 Macrobrachium rosenbergii | reverse complement strand
ATGAACTAAACCAGAATAATTTCATACGTCGGATTAGGAACCGCGATAGATAATCGATGATTCATGAATGCAGTTTCCATGTAGCGTGTGTCTCTTAGTAACGACTCCATTAGCACGTGTGTAATTTCTATTTAAGGTAAGCTTTCTTCAAGAAAGCATTCAAGCCATTTTACTTCTCTATTTTACATAATTACCATCGTTTCATTAACCGCGGACTTTAATAGCCATTTTACCATACCGAAACAAACAGACCCATTTATCACAGTCCTCCCTAGCGTCCAGAAACCTGGAATGCACGAGGGGGCCGTCCCAAAGGTCTGGCAAACACAATCTGTTTGGCCTCTGTGCAATGACATCTTGCTCTCGAGAGCCTCAGTCATCTTACACCTTCACTGGTGATGGTTGATGAAGCAAGGGATACCACGTCTACAATTACATGAAATTTATCGTCCTTTTACGTTAACATAATTAAAATGAAGCCAAATAAAAGAATTAAAAAATACTATTAACACTGTTATCATCTACAATGAGAGAGAGAGAGAGAGAGAGAGAGAGAGAGAGAGAGAGAGAGAGAGAGAGAGAATACCTAATTTTTTTTTAGCAGGACTTCACCACAACAGCATTTTGAACTCTAGGTCTCTAACGAAGGGCCACTGGGGCATGAGATACCAAGGAATTATATCTGCCGGCAATTTTATACCTTTTTTACGCATCCGTAAACCTGTTGCACAGAGGCAAAAGCTTTTGATTCTTGCTCAGGGTTTTGTCGCAAACGCCAATTTCCGACGAGCCGACCATCAAAGCGAACGTTTCCTGGTTCATGCGTAGTTCATCCAAAAACGTATAAAACGAATAGGCAAAAACCACTAATTGAAATTCTGCGAGAGGGAACAATGTGATGAAACAAATGTAAATATACTAGATATAACATTTATATAATTAAATAACATACGAATGAATTAAGACCTTTTACCAGCTGACATTTTGAATAGAAAATGGCAATCAGGATCTAATTTTTCTAAGGTACTTTAACAGAAAAAGAAACGGAGACCAGTGCACGGCAACACATAACAGATTCACTAATGCATGAAAAGTGTAACGGCACAGTGACCGAATGCTAATAACCAACACAGGAGAGGAAAAAAAAAACTTCATCTCTCTTCCAAAACGAGTTCCGTATGAGATCAGGTCACCATCACCCAAACTTGAATATATAAAGTAAATAGAGGAACTTTTTATACTAAATTTAATAAACGAAATTCCTTGGCCCTAATCTTGTAAATGAAAATGGCAGTAGCCAATACAAAGCTGTCACGTATTTCAAAATATACACTTCACCGTATATAAACATCTACACGCTGTCACCACCAATAATTCAGTTTTGAGTAATACTTACCTTTATTCTGGATATACACACACTAGTGTTTGTGATTATTGCATAAAACATAAACAAGTATGCTCCGTATTTGACAAAATAACATACCGTATGTTAGGAAAAGGGTTTTACAAACATTACAACATAACATAAAAGTCCAAACACACAGGCAGTCGATTTTACCTAATATAACTCACACACACACACACACACACACACACACACACACACACACACAGAGAGAGAGAGAGAGAGAGAGAGAGAGAGAGAGAGAGAGAGAGAGAGAGATATTGCTTTGCATAACTGTATTGCGGAAATATTAAACTCAAATACGAAGAATTTCTCCCACAGGACAACCTCTAGATTGCACCAGCAATCATTTCCATAATTTTGCAACCGCATATAACTGCAGATATTTGAAAGCGTTTTTTTTTATCCGTTACGAGCCAATTCCTTATTTCAAATCAATAAACTTTCCCAGAAGTCGTCCTCTCGTTAAAAGGACAGCTTCAAAAGAAACACATATCAAAATCACTGTAGATCTTGACATTTTACACACACACACATATATATATATGCCTGTATATATATATATATATATATATATATATATATATATATATATATATATATATATATATATACATATAGGTATATAATATACATATATATGCACATATAAACAATATACATTTATATATACATATACTGGATATATACAGTATACATATATATGTGTGTGTGTGCGCATGCGCGCTCAAATATATACATAAGCATGTATAACTGACCATGAGGAATTCATATGTTGGTCATACACCTTCGTGTGCATGTCTTCACAAGTCCTCATATGACTCTTTTCGACTGTGTTGTTATCAAACGCAGCAAATACAACACATGACAAACTCCAGAGCATCACCTGAATGAATTACGAAGAGGGCCTTCGGTGAATACTTGCAGTAAAGTAGTTGCCACGATAAAATTGTTAACTGGTAAACAGTATCACTAAAAAGTCACAGACCATATGAAATTCCACAAGAACTTGATTATCGATAATATTCAACAAGAATTCAACAAGATATGAATCTCAAAAGCTTTACTTCTAAAACAAATCTTATATCTTGAAATACGATTCTCATAGTACAGCAACCAAAACGGCTCTGCGAGACCTGAGAAATCTAGTCAAAACCTCACTTTGCTCCCCAAGAGAGGTTGGTAGCTGCCTAGAGAAGTTTCTGTTTTCACCCATTTACGTGTTTAATTCATCTAATCACTTGTACTTTATAAAAGTTACTAAATGGAAAATATCAGTTTATTATATATATATATATATATATATATATATATATATATATATATATATATATATATATATATATATATATTCTATATACACATATATGTGTATATGTATGCATACATACATAATGTATATACATACATAATATATATATATATATATATATATATATATATATATATTATATATGTATGTATATACTCGTATATATATCTGTGTGTATTCCATGACGTCATTAATGAGCAAATTAAGAAACAAGTAACCGCCTCGAACTGGTGAAAAATAGTGATCCGAACTAGATACACTACAGTCATTCTAAACCTCTCAACCAACAAAAATTTAATTACACCCACGTGACTAAAGCCTTCACAGCTGGATTGTTGGAATAAGTTAGCTGCTAGCTCCATGCCCTTTCCAACCTAGCCTCTACATACTACAATCAAGAAACAGCTAGTTACCTATATCGCAACCTACGGCAACTGATCCACTGGAGGTTAAAAAAATGCTCATATTGTTCCGTCCTTGCAAGGTGGGTATGTATGTATGTATGTATGTATGTATGTATGTATGTATGTATATATATATATATATGTATATATATATATATATATATATATATATACATATATATATATATATATATATATATATATATATATATATATATATATATATATATATATATATATATATATATTTATATAATCATACTTGTGTAACTTGACTTATAAATATGGCTATCAAGAGAACCTTCCTCACAAGAACAATAGGGGTAAAAAAAAAAAAAAGTTATACAAAATCATAGTAATTTTGGAGCAGACATATATAATCACAGATTCCAATGAAAAGAACCCCAAATCTACTGCATGAACCTATGGAGGGCTGAAAAAAGCTATGTAAACTACTTTGAGAAGGCGTAACTTGTTTTCCCCTCAAAGGTACTTTCTTCCCAGAACATTCACTCATAATTATTCTTTTCTTTTGACTATTCTAATAGAATATTCAGTCATTCACTTTTTAAAAAAAAACTCCAAAGCAAAGTTTACCAGCCAAGGCACGTCAACAACTCATTTACGAACTTTGCCCGCAGTAGGAAACCGTGTGGAAAAGTGGCGGACAAATATCATTAGTGATAGGTTACAAGGTGAAATTCATTAACATGCGGACAAACAGCCCAACTAATGTACATATTAGTGATGGACAATTACAGTTGCAGAATTGTAAATGAAGGTAAACGCAATGCTCACACAGGAATACGCGTTCACCATTCTTTCTCTCGTAACTTATTTGGAAGCTTCCTCAGCAAATTAGCAAGCGTTCATACACTGTTCCTTATATATTTGTCACTAACGAATAATAATAATAATAATAATAATAATAATAATAATAATAATAATTTTATTATTATTAATGTTTCTTCCCAAGACTGCCATTTTTTCTTTTATCTAAGCGAACATTAAATACTTCTCTGGATGCTTAAATTGAAGAGGCTGCCTTTAAAAATAAAAATAAAAAGAAAGGTTAAGACTAAGAGACCCGGATAAAAAAAAAGAAATGGGAAAAAGGTTGGCAAATTAAAGTTTCCTAATAAATACGCGTTGCCAATGGCGAAGATGAAATGCAAACAGAGCATCAAAAGAGGAAGATATGTTAGAGGTTTATTTCAATATTTACAGGGAGTCAAATGTAAATATGCATATCCGAAGAGCTTATAACTAATCTCTGGTACTTCGACCTCCCTACCTACAGCCATAAATCGAAGCAATTAAAAATAACGCAATGAAAATAAACACAGAAAAAAACTTTGAGAAAGTATTGTAACTGCTGACGCAAACCTGAAAACATTCATACATTTATAATATCCTTTGCCATCTCCATAAGGGGCCGAAGGAAAAATGGAGTATCGATCTTACAGCGTCTTCTACCATGTTTTAGGATGAGTTTTTTCTGTCTGCTTTTCTATAATGATAACAATTAATCATAACAACTATAAAATTATCTAAACTAATAAAGATAATGGAAACCTCCTGACACATAGGACTTATACTTCGGCTAAGGTAAACTTTCAAGTTCTTTTTAAGTAATTCATTCAGTGGTTTATGCCGGAGTTTGTTCATGCGCGGGGAGTGCAGCAGTAATGCGGCCTATTGCATATCGTGGTCCAGAGAAAATCATAATATGATAAATAACAATACATCTTAAAATGAATGAAGATACATAACTTCATACTCTTCCATAAGTCTCCACTTCTCCTGATTCCCATAACCTTCCTTCAGTCGAAAGGCGTGGCTACGGTTTTCTTTGGCCTAATGCAACAGCGTGTTTCCTTGATCTTGAAATTCCTTTCGAACTCATTTTTAGCTGCTAAGAAGTGTCAATCCTTTCTAGAATGATCAGGATATTAAGAAGCGTGGAATGTTGCTCAATGCAATTGGAATAATTATTTTTACATATTTTGTGCAGACACACACACATATGTACACTGTGTGTGTGTGTGTGTATGTATGTATGTATGTATGTATGTATATATATATATATATATATATATATATATATATATATATATATATATATATATATATATATATATATATATATATATATATATATATATATATATTATATATATATATATATGCATGCATAAAAGTGTGGAAAAGGGAAAGGCGCTACACTAAAATCTTTCTCCAACAAATATATACGTCATTTCCACTTGCAACACGACTCAAGGATGAAATCAAATCATGATTCCCAAGAATTCAACGTACAGATTATACTCAACTGGCAACTAACAATAATAACGGATTCTGAGAAAGAAACACGTTTTTTCGTCCCAGCAAATTATCCAAACATACAGACGACTTTACAAATAGCAAAATGATATAACAAATACCTATGCATGATGTACCACTCATGCGCAGATCAGCTGCAGAAGCTTTTACTAAGAAAGACTCCTAAAATATCCTTAAACCTTTTGATATAAGACTTTCTCTGAGACTTTCTAGGAAAAAATTACTGGTCATTAATCCTGAGTGTCTTTGGTATTTACGTAATCATTTTTTTTATACACTTAAGCATATGATCCCAATTTTCGTCCCAATTTTCGTCCATCTTTCATGTGGGCAATCTGCAATTTCCTTCGACTTTGGACCAGTCTTTTTACTTGTTTCATTGTGATACGAAATTTTTTTTTTTTTTTTTTTTTGTGCATGCGCGCACTCTTACACATATATTCACGCGCGTATTTAAATTATTTTAAAATAAAATACGACAGAACTTCAACAATTATATTTAGCTCCTAATAAGGAGATTGAAAATGCAGTTTCCAATAACTAACATTTCATAAAAAAAAAAGTTTAACATTAATAATTATAAGAGCATCTGTTGCTTATCACCAACCCAGTCCGCTCCTTAGCCTAAGAATCATCACTGTTCAAGCTGACGTCACATCAGTCACATGACAGCACATCAGATCTCTAAGCCATCAAAGGGTGCTCGTCCCATCCCTCACTCCGCCTCCAACACAGGCCTTCAGACAGACATTTCGACAATACAGTAGACGGACGTCAATAGCTGTAGGACGGATAAGTGTACGGAGCCAATCTCCCATAACATAGACATTCAATTCACAATATGACAGGATCAACAAGTCAAGACAGATTCTCTCTCTCTCTCTCTCTCTCTCTCTCTCTCTCTCTCTCTCTCTCTGAGAACACGGTATCGGCAAACGCCATCAATTCCACTTCTACCCTTCCCGTTTCTCCTCTCTTCCAGAAGAGATTTGGCGGAGGGGGGCGGGATGCAGAAGGGAGGACGATGAGGACATGATGCTCACAAAGGCCAAATTCTCACATATCCTTCCTTCCCACTTTTTCCTCATGCTTCAAAACCAGAACTACGAAGGCGGAGTATGGGGTGAGGGAAGCTTAAAGAAAGAGAATGAAAAAGAAGCAGGAAGAAGGAGAAGGGGGAGGGGAGGAGGAGGAGGGGGAGAAATATATATACGATATCGGCACCCATCCTTCCTGTTTGTCCTTTTCTTCAATCAGATGATTAGAAGGAAATCGAGACGAAATTAAGACGGAGGAGGGCGCAAAAGAGGAGGAAGATGAGAGTGAAGAGCACCGGGAGGATGAAGAGGAGACGGTGGCCGTGTTGGCGGTGGCTATTCTCAGGCTCGCACCCAGCAGTCCCTTTGCATAATTCATGACGGCTTCCAAGATGGACCTTCGCTCACTCACTGCTGCATTTCCAATGCATGTTTTCACCGTCAGTGCACCTCATCATCTTCTCTCCGCCAATTGCTTTAATCTTGCGGGAGGGAAAAACAGAATAACGAGGGGAAACGAGGGTGAATATCCTGGGTGATTCATCCGTTCCACTGAGAGAGAGAGAGAGAGAGAGAGAGAGAGAGAGAGAGAGAGAGAGAGAGACTACCTGATGATACACAAGACCCCACACACAAACAAACAGGGGGAGAGAGAATACTGGCCTAAAGATATCACTCGATAATTCGCATACGGCCAAACGCTATGATCGCCATAGAGATGAATGGAAAGCAAAAACCATACTCCGAACGTGACAGCAGGCACAAATATATTAAGAAAAAGTAGCACTTATGTAAAACAAGAGCCCATTTAAATGACCTCTACGCAACACAAAACGCAAATTACTCGCTTCTTAAAAATCTCTTCAATAAATCCTCATTATCTTTGGAAGCAGCATCGCACAAGAGGGGAAAGGTGATAAATTTCACATACGACACCAGAGGGGAATATTTGAGATGTCTCCCAAACAGTGGGAGTCCGATAGGTCTTGAATACAAAGTGAGAAGGGTTCAAGATGACCAGAACTGGGGAGGGGTTCAAGAAAGAATTAAAGTGGAGAGGATGACTTGGGAAAGAAAGGGGTTCAGAAAAGAATTAAGGAGTAAGAAATTGAGGGAGAGGGGAGTTGCATGACTAGTGATTAGGAAGAGGGTTCGCGGAGGAATGAAGGGGAAATGAGATCGAGGCTGTGGGCGATACTTCAGATCAAAGTGAACACAAGCTCTGCCTCTCTGCAACCTTTGAAAATGTATCAAACAAGCGTCGCAAGTTGTTGTTTTCTTCCAAATTTTACGAACTGTCGAATCAAAATGGCAGAAAGACTAAATTAAAGTTCATATTGAAGTAGCAACAATCACCTATACTCCTTTACATGAAATTTGATAAGGCAAAACCTTTAATTATCTTCAAAGAAAGAAAACATTTATTACAAATACGGAGAAGAAAAACTTGCCTGCCTTCAAGAAACACGTTTATCCGTTTTCCTCCGAGCTACAGATCCCCCTATTTTACGAATTACACTAAGATACCATTTAATCTGTAGTGAGCACGATGGGAAAAACTTTGTCAAGACTCTTCACTAAGTCAGTTAAGAAAGTTGGGAAAGTTGCTAATGTGATTATTCGTCACATAATTCAATCTCACAACAAACAATAGGGCAGCAAATTATGCATAATAAAATTATCGAAACAACTCAAACGGAATAAACTAGGGTCTAACCATTAAACGATCGCAAATATACTATGCAAACCCCTCAGACAATACGAACAGTCATAAACATAACAGTGTTTGCGGAACAAAATAAAATCCGCGCCGACAACACTCGCATCAAAATTTGAATAATGTCAGTTTAACATCAGCGCCTACAAAAGTTTTATGTTGCAAGCGACGATAAAGCAAAACAATGCAGTCTATGTGACAGCTGACGTACTGTATGAATGGTACGTGATCAACTCTCTACGAAGGGACGTTATGTACGCGGCGATAACTCATTCTAGGGAGGGACGTTGTGTACGTTTGGATGATTCTCTCTCTCTCTCTCTCTCTCTCTCTCTCTCTCTCTCTCTCTCTCTCTCTCTCTCTGTGTGTGTGTGTGTGTGTGTGTGTGTGTGTGTGTATATAATGGAAGGAATGTGCTATGATGGTAGAAATGAAAATTAATCCTAGGGAATCCCTATTTTATCTGAGGAGTGCATGGTAATGATAGAATCGCTATTGATCTACTCATTCATTCATCTATCTATCTACCTTTCTATGGTATAGACTTACTTTTTGAACTGTTGCCAACTAGAGTTAATGATGGAATTCGAAAATTTTCAATTCACTTAATGTTATTTCTTATATGCTTATGCAATAGTATTAAAAACATCCCAATAAAGTTGCCATTAAATGTTACCCTCATGCGTATGAAATGTTAGAAAACTGGCAACTATGATTATTACTTTAGAATAATAAGGATGTCTTGATGAGCAGAACCATCCGTGGCCGTCACATATCACATACGGTTCCCTTTCATGCCTATGTACGTTTTGTATTTGATATTCTTTACTGCTTAACTGTTTTGATGAACTGAACTTTCTTTTGTTTCTTTAATCAACAATAAAATTTTGAGTGAAATTTTGTGTACATCTGTATTTAGTATTTGACCGATTTCCGGTTACTATTGATAACATGAGATACATAACCCAGATAATATTTTAAAGAGGTCTGGCAATCACAAACTATATTATACTAAAATAGACATTTTGATGCGTTTACATGCATATTATTTCCCGTTTAATATTTTAACAATGAATTTTGGAATATTTTTTACGCTATTATACTGTAGACTTTATCTTAAATAGTGTGTTTATGAAATTCGAGTACTTGATTTTCCATCGCAATGTGGTCTTAGTTACCTTCTAATCAGATTCCATTTGTGTTGATATTTCTATGCAAATCATAGATGATATTATAATGAGGCTGGATGTTCGTTACATGAGCCGTAAAACTTAATTTTTTCATCATTCTTATTACTATTTATTAACGATGGTATCTAACGTAAGGTTTTCTTACATTTACCGTTATTCACATGTGCCTACATAAATAAAACTGATACACTGAATAGTTTCCGGAACATTAAGTACATCGTCAATTATTGTTAAACATTATATGTTACGAAAAACACAAAAACTTATATTTCTTTTTATATTTTTATGCTGAATATTTAATGTGTCCTGGAGAAGAGACAAAGAAAGAAACGTGAGTAGAAAGAATCGTGTCCGTTACTAATAGGAATTCTCTCTCTCTCTCTCTCTCTCTCTCTCTCTCTCTCTCTCTCTCTCTCTCTCTCTCTCTCTCTCTCTCTCTCATCTTTAGCCTCTCATTCCCTTTAAATCTATCTTCGAAACAGATATCCAACGCTGATTACCTTCAACAAATGCCTTCATCATAATACCATGTAATCTCGATATTCAATTTCGAAGGTGAATGATGCTTTGATGCATCAATCCGCATACAGAGAGAGAGAGAGAGAGAAGAAGAGAAGAAGAGAAGAAAGAAGAAAAGAAAAGACCAAGTACACGTAAAATAAATATAAGAAGAAAATGTCACAACAGACTAATGATTTTTCTCCTGAATTTGTCGGTAAATGAGACTTAAATAACACTGCTTGGACTTACTTGAGCCTTAGTTACTCAAGTTTATAATATACTGAAGTTATATTCAGACAGGAGTCATTCCGAATACCCTTACCATAACGAAGGAGGGAGTGGCTTGGTGATAATCATTTATTAGGAGGATATTTGAAGGAAACAAAAAAACAACTAAAATCATAATTCTGTCCTACACAGTCTTCATAAACTATTGTAATGATAGGAGTAGTAGAGGGAATTTACTGCTGAACACACATTTCTTATGGAGAGTACGCAACTATCACCAATATAAAATCTTTCTTGATAATCTCTCTCTCTCTCTCTCTCTCTCTCTCTCTCTCTCTCTCTCTCTCTCTCAGAGGACAATTTATAAAAATCACGAGATGTTTAGCGGCAAAAAACACAACAGCTATAATGATGACGTTTACAGAAGAACACGAAAAGAAAAAGAAATAAAGAAAACAGTGTCTCATGGGAAAACAATGCCATGGTATCTTGACATTTGAAAGCCTTCGGGAAAAGGAGGAAAGGAAAATGGCAAGTAAAATGGGAGGAAGAAAGGAAGGGCGGCAGGAAAAGGGAAGGACTAGTGGAACGGACTGGTGGAACGGTGAGGGGAGAAATAGGAGGGAAGGGGTGAGATGGAGGAGAAGCAGGTGGAAGGAGGTCTGAAAATAAAATATAACCTAAGTCAATCAGAATGTCACCAATTAGCTTCACCAAACAGTGTCCTGGAAACGAGCATGCACACATTTCTAAGATCAAAAGTACCTGATTATTTCTACAGGTGTCACATTTGGCAATCCTTTCAACCGACATTGCGACAGGCTCTACGATCTGATCAAACTTGACATACTTATACATACTTCTTGCAGTGAACACATATATAATACAGGGTCGAGGTAGAAAGCAACATAATCAGATCAAGGTAACTAAATTCTGATTCCATATATAAAAAGACAGTAGAGAAAGATTGGACGACAGAAGTCTTAACAAAGAATATATTACCCACAGACTAATGCAGCAACACAAAAAATGAATAAAAATATGGATACCCAGTACATTTCATTATTATGATACCCAGTACATTTCATTATTAAGTTCAACATCTCTCACCTGTACTCTGATTCAATTTCAAGAAAACTACATATACTTTAAAAAATTACTTTGTTTTACAAATAAAAATCTCTTTTACATGCGTGGAAACAGTTATATACTTCTTTAATATCAGTTTCTGTTTGTAAAACCGAGTCTTCTTTGTAATATATTTTTACCACTGAATGTCGTTTGCTTAGCATAAAGGCTGAAGATCTTACACTCCACGGTTTCACTCTCCTCGTGGCCATATACTCTGTTTATAATTATACTAACTGGAACTACTCTTCTGGACAAATTGGTTTATATTTTTTACCCAGACACACACACACACACACACACACACACACACACACACATATATATATATATATATATATATATATATATATATATATATATATATATATATATATATATATAAACACACACGTACACATACATATGTATATATAAACATATATAAGCACACACACACACATATATATATATATATATATATATATATATATATATGTGTGTGTGTGTGTGTGTGTGTGTGTGTGTGTGTGTGTGTGTGTGTGTGTGTGTGTGTGTGAGCATGTAATTTGATTAAGAAGGATGGCTTACCGTTATTACCTGAATTTAGACAAAAGAGAGCAAAGGGAACTGTGCCGACGGCAACTGGTGTTCCTTGCCAGTTATCCTTTGATCAAATCTGACGTTACATAGCTTCGATGATAGGAGGTGATCAGCGTTCAACATTTACATATTAATGAAGCATACTATGTTTACATATGGCAGCTGGTGCATTTTATTTCTGATCTTATTTTACATAGACTTTTGGTAAAAATAAGCCTTGGGAAATGATGCCAAAATCAGTACTACTACTTTTGAAAATTCCTCAAGAATTATTACTTAGTTACATTAGTTCTTCTTTATTTTACTTCTCAGAAGACACTTTTATATGTTTTCACAGATATACGTTAATACATGAAATGGCCAGAGATGCAGTGGAACCATCATTTAAATCTTCCTTGTGTAGGTATGTATGTATGTGTGTATATAAATAAACATATATACATATATATTATATATAAATATATATTATATATATATATATACTATGAAGAGAGAGAGAAATATATTCGTGTATGTATGTCTAAAATGTACGCTTTACAAGGAAAGAAATTACTGTTCCATTGCAAAAATATAAAAAAGAAATTCTAAACAAAAATAAATTCGTTCATAATATAAGAGAAACCCCTGGCTCAAAGAAAAATCCCATTGAAAAAAGAAAAAATGAAGCTATCTACGTTTCAATGGATACTTCCGAACGTTGCTGTAAAACAAGGTTAAACTTTCTTTTTTATATATATACATGTATATCAAAAATGAATAAAGGCGGAAAAATGTGTAGAGAGTTTTCCCACCAACTCTTGAGGAATTTTAATAAAAATATCCAGTATCACAACTATTTGAAAATATTCAATTATCGAAGATGTATAATAAAGGTACATATATTCATAAAATGCATAGCTATTGCAATATTTAGCAGTGTTATTGGATTTTTTGTTGCATTGGTTTGGGCACAGCAATACAGGAAAACTGAATAAAAGAATATAATATACCAGATGCCCTCCGTAAAATCTGAAAACAAAAAGTACAGAGTCAAATCGTACAACGTGCTGGAACGCAAAAAGATAAATAAATAAACAAATAAATAAAAAATGCATAAACAAACATGCGCAGGCGGACTTCGATGAAATGGAAAAAAAGGAAAATTTTATAAGGCGTTACATATTATTGTGTGTCTGCTATCTTAACTGTTATTATTATTCTTCTATGAAAGTTGACTTTGAATAACTTCGAACATTTCAAAAAAAGAGCTTGGGAATTAGGAAGATGCCACCCATGTCACTGCAGCCCCCACCCCGACCTTAGAAGAAACATTTACATGGACAAATTAAAAACTAGAATTCCTGTGAACTTCGGTGGGTTGTAAATTAAACTAAATCTCTGTAAAACATACAGGGAACATTATCATATTTGCTTCAGAAATTTTGAAATAAACTTTTTTTAGGACTTTAATGTAAAATATCTCCCAGAATTTCGAAGGCAGAGCCTCAAAATGGACAACGCAATGGTAGAGCTGCTCGTCCCTTCAATGTTACACCTGCTCGTCCCTGCAACGTTACACCTGCTCGTCCCTGCAACGTTACACCTCCTCGTCCCTGCAACGTTAAACAATCTCGTCCCTAAAACGTTACACCTGCTCGTCCCAGCAACGTTAAACCTGCTCGTCCCTGCAACGTTACACCTGCTCGTCCCTGCAAGGTTACACAATCTTGTCCTAAAACGTTACACCTGCTCGTCCCGTCAGCAACGTTGCACCTGCTCGTCCCTGCAACGTTACACCTGCTCGTCCCTGCAACGTTACACCCGCTCGTCCCTGCAACGTTACACCTCCTCGTCCCTGCAACGTTACACAATCTCGTCCCTAAAACGTTACACCTGCTCGTCCCAGCAACGTTACACCTGCTCGTCCCTGCAACGTTACACCTTAATCTCGTCACACCTGCTCGTCGTCCCTGCAACGTTACACAATCTCTCCCTAAAACGTCCCTGCAACGTAACACAATCTCGTCCCTGCAACGTTACACCTGCTCGTCCCAACGCACCTGCTCGTTACAACGTTACACCTCCTCGTCCCTGCAACGTTACACCTGATCGTCCCTGAAACGTCACAACACAAGTGCGAAACAAAAATATATTTTTGATCCCTGATTCAGCAAAAAACCACAGAATGGACAGAACTTTAATTTTTCATCATTATATCTTCATTCGCGTCCTGGTTCGCCTTAATTAGGTTTCCAGATGTGTCATAGTTTAATTACTAAGAGTATTTTACAAGTGCAATTTCGCCAAACCTAAATATCCGTAGAGTATACAGTGATGAGTTATCAAAATTACTTTACAGTTCTTGCATATTGTTGAATTATCATATTTCTCATTACTCATAATGACAGTTCATTCATATGAACATCTAAATAATAAAATAAATTTCAAGGCAATTTTCCTTATGTGATATGAGAAATACATAGCAGAAAAAAAAGTATTTTAAAATATACATGAAAATAACAAATAGAGACACATTACAGACTTTGTTGTGCTTCTTCCACTACAAGTGTATTTTCTCTAAACCATCCAATCACCAGTGAAACGTACTTCACTCTTCCAATCACTATGTATTTACTTGCAATTGTTCAACCACGACTGCACCTCAGTTTGCGCGTCCAACCAGCTTTGTATTTCGTTTCGATTATTCATTCCCGAGTAAACACAGATTTGCTCTTATAATTAAATTCGCAGATCAGTGCGATTATCCAATCACGAGACTCCTTTGAATGATTCTATTACCTTATCATGAACGAATATTATTTTGCTTTTCTAATTCCCCATGCATATCCTTTCCATTATCCAATTACAAATCTCTACTTCAAATTATCAAATCACAGACAGTTTCATTTATTCTTTCAATCACCTTCGAATATTCAAGAAGACTTTCCATTTATTCCAAAATCAAAGAATCAAATATTTCTCTTACAACCCACACGTGTCCTACCGATAATTTAGCCACGTACAACTATCTTTCGGAAACAAAGAAGAATTTGGTACTGTGCTAAAACGTGATTCTGCTTATGTTCCCTTCACCTGGCCTGTGTCCCTACAAATATCGTGCACAACGGGTTTGAGTCACTTCTCTCTCTCTCTCTCTCTCTCTCTCTCTCTCTCTCTCTCTCTCTATCTCTCTATATATATATATATATATATATATATATATATATATATATATATATATATATATATATATACTATATATAACTGAATCACGAAAATATGGAACTTGATGAATATAAAGATAAGACAAAGGATTTTGTCTTACTTATATATATATATATATATATATATATATATATATATATATATATATATATATATATATATGTGTGTATGTGTGTGTAATGTGTGTGTGTGGTATTAACCAGGTATGTATCCATCTACGCGTCATCTCCGATAATACCGACTTGTGCAATCTTGCTTATCTATTTCACTTCTCAAATTTGGCTTAATGTTTTGCTGTTAGGTATTCTTAAATTGCTGTTTGTGTTCCATCCCTCTGAATCTGGCATCTGAATCTCTTCAATTATACTTTGCAAAAAAGCCCCTCCTTTCTACTAACAAATCCAACTTCTATTGACCCCCCCAATTCTAATCTCCAAAATATTCCTAGCTTCCACTCTATTAACTCTTGTTATCAACGACAAAGGAACAAGCGCCCTCCTAGATGGAAAAATCCGATTTGCCCTGCTTGCTTACTCTGGCACTCCTTCCCGAGACACAAAAGACTGGCTTGGCTATGCCCCAAGGCCTATGCTTCTCCCAGCCAGCCAATGAATGCACTTTCTGCAAGGCTTCCGATGAATGGAGACGAAGATATGAGAAAATGGTGCTTGGAAATGTGGAGTCCTACCACGATTCAACGAACTCTGCTCGAGGTATGAAAAACAGAGTTTGGCTTAACTGCATCGTTCAAGGTGTGAGCAGCATCAAGAGCAGGCTCATTACATGACCGGGAGAACTTTTAATGATTCCCTGGATGGGCGATAAGTAAAGTTCAGCAGTGGGCTTCGCAAATCAGGGCAAATATTGTCATGGGGAACTCAGCGACCCCAGCTTGAATTTAGTGTGAAGTACAAAGGATTTTGTTTCTCTGCTATGATAACAGTATTAAAGTATAATAAATGTTATTTTAATGTTGACGACTCATAAAAGTGCACATAGATACAGCCAGTAAAATTAGAGTACTACATAGAATAATCATATATTGACCCTGTGAGTGCAAAACTAGTCTTTTGATATTCATAATCAAGACTGACTTTTTCTCGTTATCTCGTGTGGCGTCCGTAGTAAGATCTTAATAACTTTGTTTCCATTTTCTAAGTCTTTTGAAAGTCAGAGAAATGACTGAATTATAAAGGAGTTGTTTTTCAAACTGGACCATGTGCAGTTCATTAATACCTCTTTTAGGTTTATGTATTTTTATACTTGTTATTTTTATATATTTTATTTACTCATTTATGCAATCTTTATCTTTTTATTGTTCACTTATTTTAGCTTAGTTTTTTTTACTTTCACTATCTCGAGTGTATTCAGTAATTAATGGGATTTCAGACAAATGTATAATGGAATGATTTTCTAAAGAGAAGTTTGAACGTTGATTTTTATAAAGATCTTGCTAATGATGGCGAATGGATGCTATATTAACGAGAAAATGAAAAGACTAAAACTAAAATATATTGTTTTTCAAATACACGAAATCCTAAAACTAATTCTTATTATGAATTGAAAATCAGCATGGAAATATAGATATTAGTTAAACTGTTTGTCTGAATGGTTTGCAAGAGTTGTAAGATGATAGGAAGATTATTTTCAAATACCTTTATAAAAGAAGGGACAGAATGAGTGGTGGTTCACGTTACATTTTTACACCAGCAAATGACATTTTCATTCCCGTAACCATTTTGCTAAGCCACAAGTTCCTTCTAGCTACATTCTCATGTTGTGTTATTCTCTTTCTCTTTGTTACATTTCCGATCTTCCTATTCATAACCTTTGTCTATGTTCCCGTTTCTCTATTCTTTCCTTTCTCCCAATATATATATATATTATATATCCCAATATATATATATATATATATATATATATATATATATATATATATATATATATATATATATATATATATATATATATATATGTAATGAGAAGTATAATGATGAAACGTAAATAACTATAATTAAAATTAGTAAAAAAAAAAGCAGGTACGTGAATCATTTGCAGATGACAGTGACATACGGTAATCAGTGATATTATACTTCCAAAAAACAATAAAAACATCTTTAAATAAAAAAAATAATTCACTGTCATTGCAAAAAAAAAAAACTAAAGCAAATGCAGTGCAAGATCCACCCGTGAAAAAGGGGACTTTCACACCTCGAGATTTTAAATTTTCATTCTCTTTCGAACAAAAGACAACTAAAATAAATAAAGTGAAGCGTTTATTTATGAACAAAAGGAAAAAATGGGTGGAAATATAACAGTGCCCTGCGACAAAGGGCGATAAACCGTGTGGTGATCAATGATACATGCAATGCTTAATAACAGGGGATAATAATTCATTGTTTGAAACTCACACTCCAGCTTAATTGCAATGCAGTTGGGAAGGAAGGGG
>NC_089761.1:56264272-56294272 GCF_040412425.1 Macrobrachium rosenbergii | reverse complement strand
TATATAACATTAATCATAATAAACGTGAAACGATAAAACGCAGCTAGCTGGGGAACATGTAAGAATGACAGAAGCCATTCTGAAACCACACATTTACATTTACTGTACGGGAAATTTAGCCACTTTTCTACTATGTTGCTATTCTTTTTACACTTTACCTACTGTCCATTTTAGACTACTGAACAAATCGAAATATCTTAACCCAGACGCATCAATTAACTAGAAATGTACCGTCAAATGTTTGCAAGTACTGTTTAGTGTTTTTTTTTTTTGTATGGGCACTATTAACTTACGCTTTGAACGGTCACTGCCCGATCAGGCTTATATTGTTCAACAATTTCAAAGCGTTGAATTTGATCGAAGTCCAAGTTCATGGAACTTAAAAATGAAATAAGAATAGAAATAATAACAAACATTGCTCCACATTGAGTGCAGAGCTATAAAAATGATGTATAATAATAAAATATCAAACAGAATAATTTCTTCCACACTTTCAATACAGGCATTTACTTATATGGTTGATCTTAGCAGTACGAACAATTCTTTCCAACATGAATGCAGCCGAAAATTTCATTCTACATTAAAAGCAACGATGGAAGCCATAGGCAAACCTTTGCTAATTATGCTAATAAACAACATGAAGCTGAAGCTACCGGGGAATTAATTAGGGTTAGAATGGACGTTAATTGGGCTAATTAATTTCCAATATTGGCACAGTTGGATATTGGATTTCGGAAGTATAAAAAGTCAATAAATATAGGAGGGATCTATGAGCAGGAAAGAACTAGTTGCTTGCATTATTAACAAGAAGCAACCAACGTTCTTATTAACGTGCGGTCATTGCAGTAATTAATATGATGCCATCAAATTTAATCATTATTTTACACACATGTTAATAAAGCATATAAAAAACAGTAATTGGCATATATTCATTTCCGAATTAGCAAATAGTTCTTGCCACCAGGATGATAAAAGCTTTTGCAATGTCATTTCTAGTAGTGGTCCCAAATCATTTATCATTCGTCTCACCATGCCACTATTGGATTTCAAGTGAATTCTTCATTATTAGCTCTTGCATTTAAAGTGAATTCTTCATTATTAGCTGTTGCATTTAAAGTAAATTCTTCATTATTAGCTGTTGCATTTAAAGTGAATTCTTCATTATGAGCTCTTGCATTTAAAGTGAATTCTTCTTCATTATTAGCGCTGCATTCAAGTGAATTCTTCTTCATTATTAGCTCTGCATTTAAGTGAATTCTTCTTCATTATTAGCTCTTGCATTTAAAGTGGATTCTTCTTCATTATTAGCTCTTGCATTTAAAGTGAATTCTTCTTCATTATTACCTCTTGCATTTAAAGTGAATTCTTCTTTGTTATTAGCTCTTGCATTTAAAGTGAAGTCTTCATTTTAGCTCTTGCATTTAAAGTGAATTCTTCATTATTAGCTCTTGCATTTAAAGTGAATTCTTCTTCATTATTAACTCTTGCATTTAAAGTGAATTCTTCTTCTTTGTTATTAGCTCCTACATTTAAAGTGAAGTCTTCATTATTAGCTCTTGCATTTAAAGTGAATTCTTCTTCATTATTAGCTCTGCATTAAACTGAATTCTTCTTCATTATTAGCTCTGCATTTAAGTGAATTCTTCTTCATTATTAGCTCTTGCATTTAAAGAGAATTCTTCATTATTAGCTCTTGCATTCAAAGTTAATTCTTCTTCATTATTAACTCTTGCATTTAAAGTGAATTCTTCTTCTTCGTTATTAGCTCTTGCATTTAAAGTGAATTCTTCATTATTAGCTCTTGCATTTAAAATGAATTCTTCTTCATTATTAGCTCTTGCATTTAAAGTGAATTCTTCTTCATTATTAGCTCTGCATTCAAGTGAATTCTTCTTCATTATTAGCTCTGCATTTAAGTGAATTCTTCATTATTAGCTCTTGCATTTAAAGTTAATTCTTCATTATTAGCTCTTGTATTTAAAGTGAAGTCTTCATTATTAGCTCTTGCATTTTAAGTGAATTCTTAATGATTAGCTCTTGCATTTAAAGTGAATTCTTCCTCATTATTAACTCTTGCATTTAAAGTGAATTCTTCTTCATTATTAGCTCTTGCATTTAAAGTGAATTCTTCATTATTAGCTCTTGCATTTAAAGTGAATTCTTCATTATGAGCTCTTGCATTTAAAGTGAATTCTTCATTATTAGCTCTTGCATTTAAAGTGAATTCTTCATTATTAGCTCTTGCATTTACAGTGAATTCTTCTTCATTATTAGCTCTTGCATTTAAAGTGAATTCTTCATTATTAACTCTTGCATTTAAAGTGAATTCTTCATATTAGCTGTTGCATTTAGAGCGAATTTAGCTCTTGCATTTAAAGCGAATTCTTCTTAATTATTAGCTCTTGCATTTAAAGTGAACTCTTCATTATTACTCGTAGCTCTTGCATTTCAAGTGAATTCTTCATTACTAGTTCTTACATTTAAAGCGAATTCTTCTTCATTATTAGCTCTTGCATTTAAAGTGAATTCTTCATTATTAACTCTTGCATTTAAAGTGAATTCTTCATTATTAGATGTTGCATTTAAAGCGAATTCTTCTTAATTATTAGCTCTTGCATTGAAAGTGAATTCTTCTTCTTCGTTATTAGCTCTTGCATTTAAAGTGAATTCTTCATTATTAGCTCTTGCATTTAAAGTAAATTCTTCATTATTAAATAGCAAATTTTCTTTAAAGAGAACACATACTTGGAATGCAGCCTACAGTAAGAATGCTTATCACACACAACAGCAAACATCAGTAACATTGATGGGCATCCACATTAATCCAATTCAGCTCCCAGTGCTATTAAAATAAGAAAGATATGACTGTTAGGGGATGAAATTTTTAGTCATCAATACTAATAGTGTGTAACCAACATCGTTATTAACTTGATGCAAATATTAGGAATCAGTTTTATTGACGAGTAGTGATTAATTTACAGTTGTCATATCTGTTATATGATCCGTCATCCCTCCTGATAAAAATTACCTTTAATGTTGCTTACGTAATCAAGTAACCGCTATCATTTTGATAAAAAGTAACCTTTTTTATTATTATTATTATTATCAACATTGAGTTATAATTATAAATGACAACTAATGTAACCAAAGTACCGTTATACCTGTTACCCACATAAAATATAATCAACAGTCACCATTATTATAACTGTAAATATCATGAAAACATCCAAAGCCTAACAAACACCTCAAGACTACCTAACAGACAATAATTTGCTAATAAAATATGATTACGTCACCATAACATTGTGTGTGCGCGCGCTTGGGTCACATACAAGAAATGACCGAGAAGACAGCACATAAGACTCGTTGTGTAAGTATGCATGTATGGATATATATATATATATATATATATATATATATATATATATATATATATATATATATATATATGCAAATATTAAGCCATAAATATCGTTTAATATCCAAGTAACTATATTTCGAGAATAACTTGCTCCAAAGGGGAATTATAATTGATCAATGTTCAGTCAATAGCGGGATGCGAACCGCTTCTCAGTTATTTGAACAACGATGTATAGCAGCTTTTCAACACTGAACCATCACAGTGTATGTTACAAAGATTCATATATACATATATATATATATATATATATATATATATATATATATATATATATATATATATATATATATACATATATACA
Organism: Macrobrachium rosenbergii; assembly: GCF_040412425.1. Lineage (NCBI taxonomy): Eukaryota > Metazoa > Arthropoda > Malacostraca > Decapoda > Palaemonidae > Macrobrachium > Macrobrachium rosenbergii. The sequence goes on along the minus strand of NC_089761.1, from coordinate 56,290,550 downwards.
TATATATACATATATATGTACGTATGTATACACACGCATGTGTCAAATTGAAATGTAGCAGGTATTTAGAACAGAGGGTTAAGAGTGTATACTGGGACTGTTGAGGTCACTCTGGGTAAGAGGAAGTAATTCCAAATGACTGGGAAGAAAGTCTCATGGTAAATGCGTTTAAACAGAAGAGACATTGTGAAGGGTGGTAATTACAGAGGAATCAGACCAACAGAACATCTACTGAATGTTTCAAAAAGAATACTTGATGAGAGATGACAAGCAACTGTGAAGCCTGATGAACTGCAGTACGGAAGAGATCCAATCACTGCTGTCTTTCTGATAAGACAGCAACAGGGAAAGAGGCTGGAAGGCAATCGGAGGCTTAACCTTGCATTTACAGGGCTAGAGAAGGCAGAATACCAAGGGACGTGTACAGAAAGGGTATAACGATGGAGCTGAGGTATATATACAAGGTAAAACACTCCTTCATTGCTCAAAAATACCCCTCTGCATCAGGAGGCAGGGTATTTTTTGTGAATAATATACCCTCTATTACACTTTGTCTCAAAATGGGCTTGGTAAGTTTATGTGATCATGTCATGAAATGAACTTTTACTCTGTATTAAATCACCACATTGTTACACTGATAGTGTAATGCACCAAAAAACACTGTTACTAAAAACATATTGGTTTTGAGTTATGGATAGTTTTGAAGCAAGTTCCTACTAAAAACAAAATGCAAAGTACTTGGCAATTTATATTGTTGCCACGAGTCCCTTGATTACACAACCACAGTTATAATATATACATATATATATATACATATATATATATATATATATATATATATATATATATATATATATGTGTGTGTGTGTGTGTGTGTGTGTGTGTGTGTGTGTGTGTTACACAGACATACGCATATGGCAGTGTAATATGTTCGTTGTCCCGTAATTGCGCATGTTGCTGCGCGCCGCGACTCAGGAGCCCGGGAAATTTCAATGGTGTGCTATGCAGTGTAGATAAGGTGTTGTGTGATGTAACGCTGTTTTAATTGTGGCCTCTAAGCAGTAATTAATCGTTATCAGGAATATAATATCTACATCGTGAGAAATTACTCTCACAACGATTTTTTCAATATTTTGTGTATTCACTTGTTTCCATATTATCCATCTCTTTCTATAGAGTTATTAGTAGCTTATGTCAGTGAAATCTTCCCACCTGCCCAGTTAAGGCGCTGTCACACTATATAGCAATATTTCCGTTGACTTTTGAATTTGACGTCAACTTTTAATGTTTTGACGACGACTTTTTAGTGTCGTCGTCACGAATTTTGAAAGCGATAACGATCGAATTCAACCCACCTCTCCCTCTACCCTACTCTACCGTCGACTTTATCGTTTGTTTACATCTGGGAGGGAGGGCGCGCATTTGAAGGTCATCAGAGCAGTTTTTGGTAGAAGATTTGAGGGGAGACTGTTTATGGGACCGCACGTGATAGTTTATGAAAAAAGGTCTCAAGATGAAGAATTATGAAGAAATCACCATTCGGGAAAAGTTTCATTGCTGACCTTCATACAGGTAAATCTGCTGACTCTATATCTGGAATATCAGATTGTCTTATAGCAGGTCTACTCTCGTTATGCTATCATCAGGGCTCAAGAAATTTTCCAAACAGTCTGAAGTACCTAGGTTTCTAGCAGTCTTTATGAAAAATTCATTTCTAGGTTTTTCAAAATATAAGTTTAAACCAATTAAATTGAATACTATAAATAAAAATTTATCTTTCAAAATTAAAGAAAATCCAGATAAACAACTGCAGTTGTTTAAACTGTTTCTCTATGAATAAATCTCTTTAGCACTTTTTGCTCTTTAGCAGTTCTCATTTAGTGCCATCCTAGTCTTTTGTCATTTCTGATTTATATAGCAACATGGCGCAAGGCAACAATGACCATTTAATAATAAAATAGTGGATTCACTAGTACTAATAAAAGGAATTCTCAAAGTTGGTAAGGCAGGATTTGTACATGTTCTAGTGATGAAATGGCATTTAAGGTTCCGGATTTCTTTAAAGTGAAATCTGATAGCAAGGAGTCCGTGGGAACTTTGAACACGTTTGCTATTGCTTACGTTCATGTTTCAACTAAATACGTTTTCCCCTCTTTGCAGAACTGTATCCAACTTCTCACTGTTTAAGTTTCATTGTACTTGAACCACTGATTTCCCTCACTCATATGGTTGAAAGAGTTTCTTTTTCGTAAAGTGATTGTGCTAAAAAGTGCTAAACTGAAAATAGGTTAGCAGAAACCATCAATGGTATAAACAATCTGAAGAATGGTTGAAAAATGATTTCTGAGTAATGGCTCACGTGTCATAATCTACCAGTAGGTAAGCAAATAAATCTATGTTATTACTAGATAAATTTAATAGGCAAAGTATAACAAATACTGAGGAAAGAAACCTGAAAATGAGGATTAGCAAAGGTATGGTATCTGCTCAGAACCTATCTGCCCTCAGAACAGACATCTGTAGAAATAATGAAAGGCCCCTAACCTGACAGCAGTAAAACTAACTTGTGAACTAATATTTTTGTTTTGCTAACTCTAAAAATGGAAACAAAGTACTAAAATTCTCATTATTATCGATGGCTAGTTTATCAGAACCTGAATTGTTATAAGAACCTGATTTATTTTCATTTATTGTACAGTTTCTTTGGCTGTTTTGAGGCTGTTGCAAGTCTCAGAACCTGACTCTCAAGGGCAAATTATAGTTGAAGTGACAACTGTCTGGTAGAAGGACTAGATTTATGTTTATGCAATTTATTCCTTCGGCATTGACCTAAATTGTGTTGCAGGAAATTTTTCAAAATCTCATGTTAAAAGATTTTCTGACTATATGTAACCAAAAATAAAATTTATAGCAAAACTCGCTGGTTGTCTCATTATGTAATAAAAAATCATTCAGAATGTTTGTTTATTTTCAGTCTGAATCTAAGGTTGATAATGAAGTTGATGGATGAACTCTACTCTACAGAAATTTTTAAATCTGTACAGAAAAAAAACAGAACAAAATTTCAGTCAGAAACCCATGACATTCAATCTGGCAACAAAACATTATCATTGTTTTATTAAGGGAGAAGTCATTAATTCTCAAAAATATCTGAAATCAGAACAGTTTTAGGTAAACAACCTGACTTGAGGGGGACGATGACCTGCTTACTGGGACCTTGATGCCAGAACCTGAAATGATATTGTTTAAATTTCTTTTAAAAAAGAACCTGGTCTCAAGATGAAGAATTATGAAGAAATCACCAGAACCTGCTGGCAGAAAATGACTCCTAGTTCAATAATGAATGTTCATACACCTTGTTCCTGAAGATCAAACTAATACTTTGGACGATGAATGGATCTGGAAAGATATCAGATTGTCTTCCCGATTTCTGGTATCCTGACTCTGTAGTAAAGATGGCTTAGACACAAAATTTGGATTACTTTCTTATGCTCTTACAGAACCTGACTGTGCATTATCTTAATCATGGCCACAAAACAGACAAACTCGTTAAAAACAAATCTGGATATTTTAGGCTGCTAAGCATTATCTCTGGCTAAACATTTAGGAACCTGACAGAACTAGGCAACAGAACCTTGACTGGGTATGTCACCGGCTATGAAAAACCTGACTCTGGTTAGGCTAAGAACCTGACTCTGGTTAGGCTCAGAACCTGACTCTGGTTAGGCTGAAGAAGAACTACAAACCTGATATTTGCATCTGTTTCAGAACCTGACTCTGGTTAGGCTACAGAACCTGACTCTGGCTAGGCTACAGAACTCTGGTTTTTTCACAGAACTATCTGGTTTATTTAAAAAAGAACCTGACTCTGGCTGGGCTACAGAACCTGACTTATCAAATTACTAAACACAAATCTGTGATATTTTAGTGCAGAACCTCTAGCTTCATTTAGGCTAGTAGCTATACTAGGCAACAGAACCTGACTCTGGTTAGGCTACAGAACCTGACTCTGGCTAGGCTACAGAACCTGACTCTGGCTAGGCTACAGAACCTGACTCTGGCTAGGCTACAGAACCTGACTCTGGCTAGGCTACAGAACCTGACTCTGGTTAGGCTACAGAACCTGACTCTGGCTAGGCTACAGAACCTGACTCTGGTTAGGCTACAGAACCTGACTCTGGCTAGGCTACAGAACCTGACTCTGGTTAGGCTACAGAACCTGACTCTGGCTAGGCTACAGAACCTGACTCAGGTTGTGTAAATAAAGTTAGGACTATTCTATTTTTCAGCGGCAATGCTATGCCTAGACCTATATAGGCTGGTCTAGAAGTAAGCTATTCCTAGCCTAGTTTGAACTACTGCCGACTGTATACTAATTAGCCTAGAGAGCTTGGGTTATCCTAACCTAATTTTTCACACTTCACCTAAGATTTTAAACGTGTAGGCAAGTCTGCAACCCATGCCCTGAAAGAGGACATCATGCTAACCTAGCATGAAACATTTAATATATCTAAATAATTTCTGTAAAGATATTTAGTTCATTAGTTAATAATTTTTATATCAAGCTAAATATATGTTTTTCCCTTTCAGATCAAGTGCAGGCAAAATTTAGTAATTTGAAGGATACTTCATCCATGAATATAAAAAAATTCAGGCTGCTCCAAGTGGTTCATGTGGTAAACCAAGCTCCAAGTGGGAATTGTTTGATTTGATGTCTTTTTACATGATACAGTGGCTTCACAACCTACATATTCCAGTGACATTAATGAACAAGTAAGAGTATATACATATGTGTATTACATTATTTACATAGCAGTTTAATAATAGGTATAATTACTTGGCATTTAAGAATCAAATTTGCACAATAAACCTGCTGTAGGCCCAGGTAAAAAAAGTGTAAGGTTAGGTCAGTAAGGTCAATAGAAAAATCTAATATTTTTAGTTAAGTAAAGGGAATTATGCTTGCCCTTCCATAATCTTAAATTATCAGAATTACTAATGCATCATTACCTAAAACTGATCCATTATACAGCAGTTTATGTTATCAACATATTCATAGTAGAGTAATATATATATTTTTTTATTTACAGGTAAATCCTATAGATAATCCTCTAGTTATTGAGGTTACTCAAAACACTTTTGATGAATTTCAAATTGGAGAGTCAAGTACGGGTTCTTTAACTCAACCTGTGTCCCCCAGCTTTGACCTTTCTAATGGAAGTTCTGATCGGTCTGTTGCACCAGCAACTTCCGCAACTTCATCTCTACAGAACCAAAAAGCAAGTAACAGTAGTAAGAAGAGGAAGCTACAAAATTCATTTGAGGAAGAATGCTTGCAAACCCTCAAAGAATTGGGCAACACCAGTACGCCTAATGACCTAGGTTTCAGTGTGGGAAAAACAGTTGAGGTTTGGATAAGGTCCCTACTAGTAAATGGACAAAAGGTTGCAGCAGCTAGGATTTCCCAAGTCGTCCTGGAAACTGAGCGGAAATATGGCTTACCTGATGATAAAGTAGGTTAACAGTAGTTATCAATTTGGTGCTAAATTCTGTCAGTATTTAATCTCTGGTGCTATTTTGAATTTCAAATAAATGATCTGTAAGACCTCAGGCTTTCTAGTCTAATCAAGTTCCTGTAGCTGTAAACATTTTGTATACAATAAAGTTCAGTCTAATCAAGATTGATGTCATGCAGCTTTAAACATTTTCTATGTAATAAAGTTGATTAAAGCAATTTCAGGGTTTGTTTCTCCAGGTATCGCAGGGTACATATTTAAATTCCACATCGCTCTTCATAACTTTCTTATAAGTACTGAGGAGTAAATAATAGCAATTGAACAAATAATGAATTTTATTTTAAGATTACTGTATATACAAATGCAAATATTCAAAGGCATATGGGAGAAAATGTCCACTAGTGCATATAGGCTCGTTCATCTTGGAGTGGTACTGCCCCTTCATTATTAAAGTAATAATCCATTAATGTGTTCCTTACATTTTGGGCATCACTGGTACTACGTCCGCCATGTCCAGGACTACTATCCAAACCACTGTTTGATAAACCTCTCTTTATTTCAGGGGTGCATACAAATTCTTAGATTGTGCACGGATAAAATTATGTAAAACCACTATAGCAAACAAAATGTCCTTTACATTGTTTGGACAAGTTTGGATAGGTTTTGATAACACCTTAAATACTACTGAATGATACCAAAGGCATTTTCTGATGTGCGCCTTGCTCTTGACAACCTATAATTGAATATAGTTTTTACTTTGTTTAATTCCCTTCCTGGGAAAGGTTTCATCAAATAGGGCTTAATTGGGAATGCCTCATCACCAACAATGACATATGGGCTTTGCTTATCAGTGAAAGGTAAGCAACATGATGATGGGATATTTAAAACTTCACTATCTATTGCTTCCTTTAGGCTACACCTATCCCAAACCCCACCGTCGCTGGCTCTTCCATTAGCACCTATATTTACATACAGGAACTTATAAGATGCATCAACTAATGCCATCATGATCATACTAAAATGACCTTTATAATCATGGAAACCTGCACCAGAATGTGGGGGCTTTGCATTTAGCACCCTTTTCCCATCTAGTGCCCCTATGCAATTTGGAAAATTCCATTGCTGGAAATAATGCAGAGCAATTTCATTCCATTCCTCAGGAGTTGATGGAAGTTTTAAATATTCTGTTTTCATTATGTTGTATATGGCTCTGCATGTCTCTGGTATGAGGATGAAACCAGATTATGGCTAATCCGAAATTGATACCCAAGGGAAACTTGTGATTCTCCTGAAATGAGAGAAAAATTCCCTTAGCAATAGTATAAATATATATATTCCTAATGTACATACTGTAAACCTTGCATTTTTGCCTTGACATATTGTACTACAGCTTATCTGGAATTATCAGTTAATTAATAACCATACTGTCATCAACTATAAAGTTTAAAATATAATAGTGCAACCACAAAATTTACTTTTTTTATTATAAATTGTGTAAACACGCAATTATTTTTAATTATGTTACCCAATTAATAGACAGTATAGCTAGGTTAGGTTAGGTGGTTGTTTTGAGATTGGTAATACTTTACTAACCTAGCCTAGGCTACTTTGATGCCTGCCATTAGGTTATAGTCTAGTCTGGGTAGCCTTATGTACAATTTTATCGAATACCTTAATCTTAATCTTGGCCTTGGCTAACTTATGCCAAGACCAAGATTTGTCCTTTCCTCCCCTGAAAATCCAAAAAATGTACACCAGCCTAGACTAAGCTTACTTTTTTCCTACAAGAATCTATCAAACATGAATAGCAACCCATAAACGAACAGTGTACAGATACAAAATGATCAGCATCTTTCATGCATAACCTAATTAATACACCAAGCCTAGGATATATTAGCCTAGTCTAGGCATAAACAATTCCAAGTAACATAGCCTACCTGTTGCTAAATAACGAAGAGTGAGGGTCAATCGCTGTGCAGCAGACACAGCTTTCCTCATTTTAGTATCAGCTTTTTCAATGTGAGGTGTCACCAGGTTTAACAGATGAGTGAACTGTTCTTTCGTCAATCTAATCCAGTTCTTCATGGCGGACGGCGTCGACCCTGACGAAGACGTGGGTGGCGGATGACAGTTCTGGCGGTGTGAAGGTGGCCGACCTCTCGGTGTACGTGCGCTTGCAAGGGGCGAACTTGCCGGCCACGTCGCGGAGTCTCTGCAGTGATGGGATGTGGCGATCTTCTGTCACAAGTTCGCCCGGGACCAAGAGGGGCTCACCGTAGGTTTTTTCGGCTGCGGATGGGGTGCTGTCGGCTCTGGGGGTGGTTCTCAAACCGAGGAGGACCCACGGCAGCTGATGTTTCCAGTCCTCGGCGGTGCAGCGGGCCATGAGGGACGCCTTCAGGGATCTGTGGAACCGCTCGACCAGGCCGTTGGCAGCCGGGTTGTATGCCGTGGTGGTGTGGTGCGTGGTCCCCAGCAGCTGAGCCAGGGCGGACCACAATTCGGTTGTGATGTGGTCCGGGACGCTGAAGTGGCTAACCCAACTGGAAAGCAGGGCCTCGGCACACGCGCTGGCGGTGGCTTCTTGCATAGGTGTGGCTTCGGGCCACCTTGTCAAGCGGTCTACCACCATCTGGAGGTATCTGGACCCGCCTGACGGGGGAAGGGGCCCGATGACGTCGACATGAATGTGGCCGGCGGCGCTCTGGCTGCGGGAACTTCGCATACCCGTGCTGCGTGTGGCGACCCACCTTGCTGGTTTGGCACTGCAGGCACTGTTTCCCCCAGGACGTGGCGTCCTTCTGCACCCCGTGAGAGCAGCTTGGCCACCCACCGTGAATTCGAATACCTGGTTTGGCACTGCAGGCACTTCCTCCGTTTCACGTCCCACGGATGGCTGTAGGCCAGTTTCTAGCTGTCTGCACCCCTTACTCCAGCTGCACTGCAACTCAAACACCTGCTTTTGAGAGAGCACTGCGTCCCAGGATTGGTGAAGGCCCAATGGCTTCTGGAGAGGGAACTTTTTGAGAGTGCCGGATGTATGGTTCTGCAGCCAGAGGATGTGAGAGGCCGTGAATTATGTCTTGCTGAATACCTGGCGGCGTGAGGCTGGAACCAAGGGGCGGGGCTGACCCGTACTGATGTCGCATATAGAGGACACTTGGGCCTCCGGGGCGAGGGTCACGTCCCCGCCACTTAAGGGACGTGATGGCGGTGCGGTAGGCCGGGGTTTCTGGGTCAGCGGCCTGTTCTCTGGCGAGGTCTTGGTAGTTTACTCCGAGCTGCACTGTGTTCAACTCGACTCTGGAGAGGGCGTCTGCTACAGGATTTTTCCTGCCGGGGAGGTACATGATGGAGCAGGTGAATTCGGCTATGGCTGAGAGGTGGCGGTGCTGCCTGGAAGACCATGCGTCCCCTTGCTTGGTGAAGGCGTGAACCAATGGCTGGTGTGAAGGGCGTCCCTCCAGGAGGAACTTGAAGTGCCGGACTGCGCAGTACATCGCGCAGAGTTCCCTGTCGAAGGTGCTATATATATATCTCTGCAGGATTGAATTTCTTGCTGAAGAAGGGGCTGGGCGGCGCCGTTGATGACCTGCTGTAGGACAGCACCACATGCGATGTTACTGGCATCCGTTGTTAGCTGGAGAGGTGCCTATATATATATATATATATATATATATATATATATATATATATATATATATATATATATATATATATATATATATATATATATATATATATATATATATATATATATATATATATAATATATATATATATATATATATATATATATATATATATATATATATATATATATATATATAATATATATATTACATAGACATATACGCATATAGCAATATATATATACTTTTGATTTTCAAAGTGCAATAAAAATAATAAATTGATAAAACAAACTTTTAAAATCATTGACCTTATGATTTTATGTATGCTATAACTACACATAATGGTGTAATGGATTAATATATTAATCATATAATTAATATACACGGGTATATACATCGTATAGAATACCCTGCAAAAGGGTATTCTTTACCTGCAATACACCCCTAAGTAAGGGTATCTCAAGTATATGTTATACCCTTGATAAGGGTATATTGTAAAGGGTATATTATAGTTCTTATATACCCCGATAGGGTATGCTATTTTAACCACTAGAAATACTGTATACATATAAATTCATTAAAACACACACAGTACATATACAGTGTGTGTGTGTGTGTAATGTATATATATATATATATATATATATATATATATATATATATATATATATATATATATATATACTCGTATATATATATATATATATATATATATATATATGTAATTCTAATATACAATGCCCTCTTAACTTCGCTAATTCCTCGCGCTTTTTAGATATGCTTGTAACTACAAAGGGAAGAATGAAGAGCCTGTGACGGCCGGCCAACGTGACCTCCTTGTGATTAAGGTAACTCGGGTTCGCTTCCCGCGGCCGGCCGTCACAGGCTCTTCATTCTTCCCTGGATATCGGCTTCGTAGTTACAAGCATATCTAAAAAAGCGCGAGGAATTAGCGAAAGATTAAGAGGGCATTGTGGCTATTAAATACATATGTGTCTGGTAAAAGTGACCAGTAGATTCTGCATATATATATATATATACATATATACACTCGTGTATATATATATATATATATATATATATATATATAGTGTGTGTGCGTGTATATATATACATACATATATATATATGAAAGACCTGGGTTCGATCCTGATGTGAGTCAGAAATTTATTTTTGTTCCACACGTGATTGTGTGTTGATTATATATATATATATATATATATATATATATATATATATATATATATATATATATATATATATATATATATATATATATATATATATATACACACACACAAATATAAATTATATACACACACGCATGTATGTATGTATGTATGTATGTATGTATGTATGTATGAATAATACAGTGGGTGCCGTAGCACTAGGGTTGAATTTACAAGATCCGCGGTTCGATTCCGAGTCTGGCGCTCATCAGCCAGCCTCACTAGGAATAGATACCAATGTCAGCAGAGGTCATGAAAATTCACGGGGCTAGCAACCTCATTCACAGAGACTTGCCGAAAATCGGAAGACTGCCGTGCGGGCACAACACTCCTCCTTAGAGAGGAAAAGCGTAGGGCCCGAAAAGATGTTAAACACTGAATGTACACAAAAATATGACAGAAAAGCATTTCCGCTTTTGCTGTTGGATTTGTCAGATTAACATGAAAAGTAATTTATATGAAAAAATTTCGGCTCAGTGACAAGTCCTTTACACCCAAGAAAAAACATAACTCTAAAATTTTTTTCTCATAATTACTAAATAATAATACATATCACCAGTTTACCTTTCCTACAATATCAATCTCAGCCCAAAATATACATACCGGTAACAGCCAATACCCTTCAAATACCTTTACACATTGGACAACTTAGTTTCGTAAAAGCACGAGCTGAATAGAATATAAGACAATCAACACAAGCTAATGAGTGGCTATTTTTATTTTTCTAAATTTAAGTTTGTTTGTGTGTTTAACAGAACAGAACATTCTGACACTAAACAACTGTAGACTCATCATCCGGACTTCATCTCATGACTATCAGTGTTCCGGAAATGAAAATAAAGCAGCGATAAACGTCAATGTCATCAACTGTATTGTGGCGATGATTATAACATTTTTTTTCTAAAGTTCGATATCCATTTTTTCTCGAGGTGACAGTGTTCACGGAGACTTGTGAATAAATTATTATTAATACATTAAAACTATTAATATCGGCACCTTACTGAATCTCACACTCAAACAGCCTCCTCCCTCTTCCAGAAAACAAGCGAAACCTTAAAAAACAATCGACCATTTAGACAAAGTAAAAACCTTCCGCTACGAAAATCCACGGTCCACGATCTGAGCTCTCAAAAACTTTTTCTTCAAAGAGAGAGAGAGAGAGAGAGAGAGAGAGAGGTTTTCTTGGCGAAATTCGAAGAGTGGATCTTGTAAGAGGGATGGGTCGGACATTTGGTCCCTCTTCTCCACGCTCTATATGTGAGGGCGCCCAAGACGAGGCTCGTTTGTCAAAGTTCGACATCCGCTCAACATCTATCCTATTCTTATCCTGACCTCGAATCTTCTATCGACACGATGAGAAGTTGAAAATGGTCAAGTCAGCTCTGTTTTCTTATGAAATATCATGTATCATTATTAAGTCTTATTTTCCTATACATCGAATTAATTTCTCTGAAGGGGAAGATGTTGGCAGTTTGATTCGTTCAACAATAATAACTTGCTTTTGAAGAAGCCTGTGTCTGAAGTTTTCTGCGCACGAGTTCATCCTTGAAAGAATTAAGAAGGAATGTGAGAGTACAGTGACCACGGAGCCACTTCAATGTAAGGGAAACAGGATAATAAAGGTGACAATTATATCAATAAGATAATAATATTTTTTTCAAAATTTCTTTTCATACTTCGTAATAACAAAATACTAAGTTCAGAAGATAAATCATCATCACAACAATTCCGACTGAAGTTCTTCTAACTTTTCTTTAAAACAAATTACACGATTGTGTAGTTCGCTAGTGAGTGTGCCTGGATATAATATATATATATATATATATATATATATATATATATATATATATATATATATATATATATATATATATATATATATATATATATATATATATATATATATATATATATATATATATATATATATATATATATATATATATATATTTTTTAAATTTTAGCTTCGATGCGCAAATCCTACTAACGTCTATTCAGAATGAGAATCGGGCGTCTTTCGTCAACAGCAATTCGTAAGAGAAATATTTCAAGACTACATATTACTTTCATGAAGCACATAAAGTGATTTTTGGTACTGATTATGACACTAACATTTTAGTTAAATGGATGTGAATATAGAATCTACTCGATTTAATTTGTCTATTCATTTTATTATTTCTGAAACTGCAATGCCACTCTAACATCAGTGAAATTTATACTTTTCATAGATCTTTAGATCTGAAGTCTCCATTTATCAGAATAAGATAAAAAAAATCAAGGAACTAATAAAAATGTTGGCTCATAATTTAGGCTCAATAGCACACTGGGAAGTTTTCATACCCAGTATAATATCGGGGAAAAAAGTGATGCTCTGTAAAGGCGCAGATCAATAGGAAAAATAAAATAATGAATTACCTAAATATATAAATAATGATGTTAAATCTTTGCCTGTTACTGGAAATAGTCGCGTTAATACTGGTACTGGTGTCTATTGTCTAGCTTGTAAAAACTGACATTATGTACAGAAACTGGAAGTAAAATGGATGCCAGATTAAGGGAACATAAGATATGTTCAAACACTCGATCGTATGTGGAATGTAGCTTTCAATTTACATGGGAGTGAATAGTCACGGAGTAAAGAAAAACCTATTAGCCTTAAAATTGTCCACGCCATTAAGGCTTTGAACTTGCACCTTGAACAGTGAAGAAATTTAAATTGGTTTTGATGAAAAAAAAAAAAATACTCCTGATATGACTTCTGGAACAGACTGCAGTGATGAACAAAATCATTTCATCTCATTGATGGTTGTTTAAAACTTGGCTATAATAAATCAGCAACAAAATCCTCCTATTACAGTGGATAACCGGGACTCTTATAACGAACAGTTATTTGTAACACCAGCCCTTTCAATTAATCTTCTCTGATGTACCGCAAAGCCCACTTTACTTTTCATGGTAGTTGGAAAAACAGTATAAGAAATGTTCTTTCCCTCGTTTCCCTGACAAGTAAAGGGGAGACCATTAACATTCTTTCGATCATGAAATAACAAATTACTAACATTTCTCAAGAATAATTCATATGATTCTGCAAACGATACACTGCTTTAATATTGCCGTTTATATTAATGAAAACTTGATAATTTCCTGTTGCTAGAATCAAAACGGCATAAAAAGATGTAAGAGCATCTAAATATCTAAACGTTTCAAGAAGAACAAATAACTGTATTTTTGAAGTATTAAGCAACTCTATACAACTAATAAAATATTACATACCAGTCATTTCTCCAACATGAATATCTTCACCAAATACTAAAACATTACCTGGGATAGACAATACTTTATCGAATTACTGGAAAATTCTAGAAAACAAATACATGAAAAAATACTGTATATGACAGGAGAGAGAGAGAGAGAGAGAGAGAGAGAGAGAGAGAGAGAGAGAGAGAGAGAGAGAGAGAGAGAGAGATAAAATAAATGCTGTAAAATGACATCCAGTCAAGGAGAGAGAAGAGAGATAAAATAAATGCTGTAAAATGACATCCAGTCAAGGGGAGAGAAAGAGCGAACATCGCTTTTGCCAACTGGGAAAACATTTTTTAATCTAATTTCTCAAGTTCTGTATGAAGCTGGAATTCACAAAACACAAACAACTTTCTCGAGTTTTGAGCAAAGTTGGAAAAGATGGAGGGAAAAAACATATGGTATATAAATGAGAGAAACGCTTTTATATCCTAAAGTCTACGATAACATTTCTACTAAAAAAACCTGAAACAACGTCTTTCATCATCATTCTTATAGACTCACAAACACACACGTAGGCTTCCGCGTACGGAAGAATATGATGGGGGGGGGGGAGGCCTTTAGGGTTTCATGTTGCATTTGGCAGCTGAAAGGATGTAAGGCAACACACACATTTCTATCTTTAATTTTCCTTTCACATATTCCTATCTCCAACTTTATTCATATCACGCTTATTCACCTTTTCACAGCTTTACAACACCTGTTCATCGATTTGGACAACCTCACTTATCCAAGGACACCATACATTCTTAGTTTCTCAATTCCTTGACCTTTTTGTACAATTCCAAAATCTAATTTCCACAAACAGAAATCTTCACCTATAATCCCTTAGCCCTGTACTTTGAATGGGATGCACAGGTAGGACTAGTCCATTGTCTCTAGACACCTGCATGAGTGGAGGCGGCAGACGTTCTTAAAACTACTATCTCAAGAGAGGCAATCACCCTTCCACTTGTTACACAAAGATGGGGGAACAATGTAGTGCACCAGAAGACCGTAAAAATTTAATTTACCATGCCAGCTTGGAAATCATGTACTGTCCAGATCAGCAGCTCTCCCCAGGCCTATCAATGAGATCCTGCCCTAAGTATCTTCCTCCTTCCACTATATCTGGCAGTGCTGCAAAATATAATTTATTCAAAATTTGCTTTTATTCCCATTGCAGAGCTCCAACCTGAACATTAAGAAAGAAATATCCTGACACCGGAGCTCCTCGTATCTTTAATCCGTGACAGTCACACTACTGATCAACCTTTTATAAAACGAAAGGGATAAATGATCATCTCTGCTGTAAAAAGCCAGACCCCTAAACTGCTGCTAATCCGTGCCTTAAGTACCTCTTGTGTTCTTCTGTATGCAATGGTAAAAATACAGTCAATTTTTGTTTAATATCACAGTAACTTTTTATTTATTGTTGAAAATAAATCTAATGTTTTCTTGTCAAAGATACATCTCTAGCGTTTCGTTGTAATGATCCTTACGAGAAAATGGTAAAAATGTTTACTTCTAGTCGTCAGGAATCAGCAGTAAGAAAAAGATCAGGTGGCTGTTTCACATGTGTTTCTTCCTTTGAACAGTGAAATCCTTATTCTGTTGGATGGATACAGCACCTTGTCCGCTTTGAAAAAAAAAGGACTACACAGTAAAGTCCCTATGACCTTTCTCTAACTCAGAATATCTGGGACTTGAAAACTGATTTTCCTTGTGGTGAAATTTTCAGCACAGGACATGTGACGACAAATCATAAGTATTTATTTCTAACGCCACGTACTTCCAAGGGAACAGCCTTCTTACTAAGACAATGATATGAATAATATATACACATAGATTTACACACAAATATATATATATATATATATATATATATATATATATATATATATATATATATATATATATATATATATATATATATATATAATTATATATATATTAATAAATTTCAATTAACAAATAACGAATTAATATGAAGTTCACTTTATCTGGACCTCTTTACACCAAATGGAATTATAAATCCGAAAGGGTAGATGCACTCTCGTATAAGTTATTCCCTAGGTAAGGGAGAATTCGATATTAATGGGTTATTTGTGTTATATTTGAAAAATAAAATGCCAAATAGTAAATTAGCGATAAACTATCATCCATTTGTGTGTGCATATGTATATGTATATATAGCCTATATGTATATGTATATATATATAGGCTATATATATATATATATATATATATATATATATATATATATATATATATATATATATATATATATATATATATATATATATATATATATATATATATATATATATATATATATATGCTTTTCGAGTCTTTTTTTCTTCAAGTGCTAATGCATATGGAGCAAATCTTCTAAGCTGAAGTCCTGTTTGGAAAAACAAAAACAGCTACTGCTGCGATATTTATTAATTCCCAAGTCGACATCTTTTCCAGCCATTAACTTAAGGCTTTCTTTAGTACTGTACTACACTGGACTTACAAAGCAGAGTAAAGCCAAAAAAATTATATCCTTTTTTTCATTAATCTACAGCTTTACTTTCCTATACATTAAAATGTAATTCCTCAGTAAGTTTAGTGCAACCCTGAAGAAGGCCATAAAATAATGGCTGAAGCAGCTGTCGGCTTTGGGAATGA
Organism: Macrobrachium rosenbergii; assembly: GCF_040412425.1. Classification (NCBI taxonomy): domain Eukaryota; kingdom Metazoa; phylum Arthropoda; class Malacostraca; order Decapoda; family Palaemonidae; genus Macrobrachium; species Macrobrachium rosenbergii. Next base: position 56,274,221 of record NC_089761.1, on the reverse strand, counting down.
ATAAATATAGCAGCAGTTGTAAGTTTTTGTTTCCCAGACTTTAGCCTTAAAGATTTATATATATATATATATATATATATATATATATATATATATATATATATATATATTTATATATATATATATATATATATATATATATATATATATATATATATATATATATATATATATATATATATATATATATATATATATATATATTACATGAGTTAATTGTGGCTTCAGTTTGAAATCATAAAAAAGTCATATATAACATTAGTGACAAATTATCATATACCTTAGTACAACATATTTACAATTTAACACCGTTCTGAACAGTATTCCTACTTTACGTAGATTTTAGGAAAAGGTCACCGCTCATCAAGGAATACTCTAAAAGTTCAAGCTGACCTGACATTATCTCTGACCAGAGTGAACTGAATGAAATCCAGTCGTAAATAAAATGACTGGCAGCTCATTCTCAGTGCATAGGCATTCTAATGTTCGTAATAAAACACAAAAATAAAAACTCGTTTAGGAAAAGGAACATATCTTTTTCACATTTCCCCAAAATTTGTCATTCAAAGTAAGTCATATTTCTCGGCTAAGGAAAACATTTCAGAATTTTGCACTTGAATGGAATAAGCAACATTTGCTTTCAAAATACGGTGATATTTACCTAAGAGTCTAGAAAAAAAATACAATTTTTCTTATCATCCTATACTTTAAACTGCAGTGTTTACTGGGTTTATTACAATCGAAAAATAAATTCTTGATCTGAATTTTCCTGTATTTTCCTTTCAAAGTATTGTTGCTACTGCCACTAAACAATTTTTCCTAACTGGTTAACGATCCGCAAAATACAAAATTCTTATACTGCTACTGTTCTCCTTGCGTTCTATAAAACTTATGTCTGATCCTTATTAAAACCTTCCATTCTTCAAGTCTGTCGTTGCCTTGCGGGCTTGGCACAAAATTACTCGTGAATTTTTCGTTCTCCTGATGCCCATCTCCTCATTCATAAAAAAAATGGATATTACAGATGTTTATTTTTCTTTCATTATATTCTAAGGTTTTCTTTTGTCTTAACTGTTAATATCGTCATGATTAACAGGATGCAAATTCTAATGCAACACAATGGTGCGTGATTCTTTAATTTTACTTTTTCTTTAATCCGTAGCTTAACATCTCACTTCCGACGGCAATTTATGCGGGGAAAAATCACGACGCCTGAAAGCCCTGCTTTGTCTGCATGTGAAATTTTGGAGAGCGTTGTTTCGCATGTCGCGAGCATTTCTCCCCTGAATAGCCTGTTTCACCGTTCGACGTGGAATTCTACCTGGTCTTGCTCCACTTACCTGGGGATGATTTCTGGACAAAATCTTCACTGGAATATCTTTAGGCCTGCGTTGCCTAATGAAATTTCTTTCAACAGGAAATGGGTTCTTTAAAATGCAATCATAAAATGTTCCCCAAAAAACTTTTCATGGCATGCCGTCGTCTGTAATCATCGCACTTCTTAAAAAAATACTCAAACCCGTTAAATCCTAACATTAATCTGTACGCATAATATTATTCGATAATTCTAATCCTAACATTTACCTTTAAAAGATATATATGACGCAAATGACCATACGGATTAGCAACCACCGAACGGCTCGGTTCGGTGTGTTTCGCTCCATCTAAAGCCAAGTTTGGGGTCTACTTGGTACTCCAGTTTTCCACATTCCTATAACCTTCCCCTGTCAAAAGTGGTGGATTTTCTTTTTCTGTGCTAAACCCACCTCTTTTCACAATTTCATTCAGGTTTGGGCTAGACAGTGAAATGAGATTCCTCCACAGATTTTTTTTATTACAAAGATGAGGAAATAAATTTGTTTTGCAAATATTCAAATATTATCAAAGCACAGTGTTCACATGTTGATGCCTTCTCTCATTAGAAGAACGAATGACAGTCCTAAAATGAATTTTCTAAAGATACAGCAAGTCTTTCGCATGTACAAATTAATGCACACAAGTCAATTAAACGCACCGAATAAGCGAGTTTCACATTCCAACAACGTGTATTATTTTTGCGGCGAATTAACGCCGTCTCTGGGGGGAAAGTTCCACCTAAATGCAATGCTCTCCATGTTGAGCAGAAACTTACCTTTTTCCCCTCCATAATTCATTAGCTTAGGAGAGACCTCCATTAACAAACATATTTCCTCGACTCTTAAAGCCGAGCTAAAAACACTCTAGTGAAGGGTATGTTGCCTCACATGACTTTATGCTTAGGGATGTCAAAGGAACAGTACGACAGAACTTGGGGCTTTAAATATTTGGTGCTATGCTTCTTTTCGTTTATATATTCAGCTCTCAAACCGTCTTCAAATAATACACGATTCCAATTATTTGCATATACAAACACTATGAAGTCTCTTCTCATGCATGCAATTACCTTCGTGAGTTGAGAAAGTACATACATTTCGGTTCGTTCCATAACAATGATAATAATTATTTGCAGACTTGACAGCGTAAGAGATGAAAGGCAGAGATCAAGACTGCAGACGTATCAGGAGCTATGGAACTGGATTTCACACTGAGCCATAAGAGTAAATATCTACATAAGAATAGATAAATCACTAGTTTTAACAATGGTCATATGTAAGAACAAAAAGCAAAAATAAAAATAATTATCATAACGAACCACTTCTACAAGTATAGCTTATAATATTGCTACTCTAACTGCTAAAACTTTTAAATATATCACGTCATTTCTATGAAGGCTTAAGCAATGGTGACAAAACTAGTAAAGTGTAACTTCAAGAGTACTGGTAATGCTAACCAACTTTAAAAAATAAAGAATTTACGAAGATCCTTGCACAGCATTATGCTATCCTTTCGCTGTTGTTTGTGGAAGCTGTTGTTGTTGATCTGAGCGAAGCGGCACTTATTTCAAAACATAATTTGGTAAAACAGCTGAATTTCATGAGCGAGGAAACAAGTTTTGATAAAACAGCAGAATTACGTCAATAAGCCTCTGTATGAATATGCTAATCACAACTGCACACAGGCAGAGAGAGAGAGAGAGAGAGAGAGAGAGAGAGAGAGAGAGAGAGAGAGAGAGAGAGAGAGAGAGAGAGAGAGAGAATTTTATTTGAAGGATCTTCGCTGCATAATGTCTGGGTCCTTCGGGTCCAAAATTCACCTAACCTTTCCGAAATGAATTCATCCGTCCTTAGGGAAGTAGAAGAAAATGAATTCGGCATTTCTGCCACGGGCAAAGACCCGAACCCTTGTTAGAACGATAATGTTCCAGCATGAAAAATGTTAGTAATATACACACATACACATACATACACAAGTCAGAAATTATACCAGAAAAATCATGGAAATTCCTTTTGTAATTGCGATAAGGATATACAGAAGATAGTGATGGCTTAGAGATGTCCTTCATACAATCCTTGGAAAAATAGTAAGTGATAGTGACAACTGGGCACTAGAAGAGTTGGAAGACCCAGACCTACTTGGATGAAAACTATGAGAACGGAGGCTGAAGATGAGTTCGATTTCTGTGGAAGATAAAACACAGAAAAGGCAAGTGGCTGAAGGTAACAGCACAAGAAAATTGACTGATGGCGGAGTTTCCCAGGCTCTGCCATAGCCCAACTGTCTACAAGCTGGGAATGGGTACCAGCGTCTGCTGGAGTCAAGAGAAAGTGAATGTTGCCTCAACCTCACACCTAAAGACTTGCTGAGAGACCAAATGGTTGCAATCTCTTAACGTCACCCCTTTCAAAGGGGAAAAGACGTGTGTGAAATACACACACACACACATGTGCGTGTATATGTGTGTGTGCATGCACTACTACACGGTTATACGCACAGCCATATAAGAAATAAAGCATAAAATTTGCTTTGTGAATCAGTTTAGCTCTGCCAGAACAGAATAGCTGTCACTCAGTGGACAGAGGTAAGGGGAATGAGTTAAGACTAAGGGAGAAAAGACTGCAGAATGATGATTAATAAAGGTTTCTGAAACTCATAAAAATTTACACAATACTTTCACGTTTCTATACTGATACTTTAGTGACAGAAGCCAACTAAAAAATCAATAAACTTACAGATTATTATATAAAAATATATTCCATCGAAATTTTTTTTTATTGTTCTTCCCTGAGAAAAAACTGAGGACTAAAATGAATGTCTGGGAGGAAACTCTTAATTCAGAGCGCAAGGCCTGACGAAAGGTGCAATATAAAAACATGAGCTCCCAGTATCAACAAACATGGAACCCCCAAGAGAGAGAGAGAGAGAGAGAGAGAGAGAGAGAGAGAGAGAGAGAGAGAGAGAGAGAGAGAGAGAGAGATGCTATCAGAGTGTAGGCTGCAGGATCCGCGTTTTGTCATCAGCAGTGATGTATTAAAAGAAAATAAACCGTTCTCAAAATTCTGTATCTTCTAAAAATAGAGAAAACAAGAAAAGCCCGAATTCCGTATTTGTATTACAACATCAAATATGTTACACACATCAAAGGGTAAAGATGAGTAGAGAGGAAGAAGGGGAGGAGGACGACGGGGTGGAACAAGGGGAATGGAGGTGGGAGTAGGGACAAGTCTTTAAACTTCTCCTTTGAAATAATCATTGATCAAAAACGATAAGTTCACTTTTATCTGGGCAAATAAAACGGAGAGGAATTTAGAGGCGCGCATGAATAATTCATAGCCTTGGGCCTATAGCAAATGGAAACGAAACGAGAACTTTCATTTTTAGAAAGAAAAAGTAGCTCTTTCAAATATCGATACGATCGTTTCTTTGTTATTTGTACTAGAACTTAGCCACATCAGTAGGCTCATAGCTCAAATACATCTATGGATACAAGTCAGTTAGAATCATTGTCCCTCATCTATAAGTCTCTCACATCCACTCTCATGTGCAAGCACAGATTATATACTGCATAAGTAGAATGTCTTTGTTTGAGAGTACAATGACGCTCACTTTCCTCTGGGCTTATGATAACTATTAATGGTAACAATAACACTGTGAAAACAAGGATGAATTTACAAAATAACTGAATGAAAAGAGAAGACTGTGATTTCTGGTTAATTATCAAGGCATGCTTTAAATGATAACGTTTGCTTCACTTGACATTTCAGTGTTATTTAGCAGGACGAAATATATCCCACATACGGAAAAAAGCTTACTTCACATTAAAATGCTATTTAGCAAAAAAAAATATCCTAGATAAAGGTATTACTGGCATTCATTTATCTAAAAATGATGTCTTCGTGTACCAGTTCATGCTAATAACAACAACAACAACAACAACAACAACAACAACAATAATAATAATAATGATAATAATAATAATAATTACGGACTAAAATTAAATTCAAATCAAAAGCAACAAGAATAACGATACAATATTAACAATAAGTCAACAAAAAAAAAGTCCCCAACACTGACAACAATGCTCGTTGCAATAACGCCGTTGTAGATGTGGCGAAGGCAGCACCACCTTCGCAGGCGGCGGATGGTGGGTTCTGGGAGACCGAAAAATATTTCATTATCGCCGAGAACAACGATGTCGTCGACACCTCGTAAGACAAACAAACACCGCCGCTCGCCCACCTGGGAGTTAATTAAACAGCACACTGCAGGTAAACACGCAATCAAATAATTAACAGCTAACCTCTGCACACACGAATATCAGCAGCTTTGCTGTGTTCACTCTTTCTTTCTCACCCTACAGTTTTTTTTTTTTTTACTATAATGAGTGAAAATGTTGCTTCAATCATACCGTTGTTTTGCTCTGAAGAATGATTTAATTTTTCCATGTACTGATGAATATGTCCCAATACTACATAAAAATGAAAGGAAGGCTTTACTATACACTAGGGTTAGCAACTTATGACGTAAGGCATTCTAATCAATTAACATTAACAAGCACATCCACCATCTGGCACATAACCCTCTCTACAATTTAATCGAGAGATGTGTAGTCAGGTGCATTCTTTACGCAGTAACTATACCAACTATTTTCATAAAAGTGAAAGAGAAAGTCCGGTATTAGTATTCTTGAGACGAAGAGACCTGGACGGACTTCGATAAACTTCCGTTATAAATAAGCATTCCTTGCCAACGACTGGGGTGAGTTCTCTTGGCTTATAGCCAGTCTAATCGCGTGTCGGGGAAAATCCGTTTAATATAAACACAAACTATGAAGACACTGTATGACACAAACCCAAGGTAACTCGCGTGAATTATATTTTATCCTTCGACATACGTTCAACTTCTTTGCTTACAGATTACATTTTACACGAAGTACTTTTTTCATTCAGTTACTCGCTACCATGCCAATATGTCGTATATTATTATTACTATTACTAACATCTGTTCCCTTTTCTCTAATTTCAACGACACTTAGTAAGCAAGCAGCTACAGGGTTCGTGACCGTTTTCCCATATATCTTGTACCTGAACTATTTTTAAAGTCACAGGTCATTTTAAAGATCAAAAATTTTGGATTTTTCCCAATGGCTTTAAGAAGCTAAAAAATGCGGTTTTAGTTATTTTTGGCACTGATTACCTTGAAATTTGATAGGCAGGTTCCCGGGAGTAAGTAATTGCTATCGCTAATTATTTTTAACCTGACCTTTTTTTAACGTCACAAGTCACTTAAAGGTCTAAAAGTGATTATTTTTCAGATTTTGATGAAAATTTATTAAGTGGTACCTTGGGCATGCTGATTGCATTTCCAAGGAGTATTTGACCTTGCCCTATTCCAGAAGGTCGCGGATCAATCTAAAGTCGGAAATACTCTCCATCATTTATTTTTCTTTGAATATGATGAAACTAGGGGTTTAGTTATTATTTTCCAAAAATACTTTTGACAATGGCAAAGCCTTGGCAGCTGTCTGAGGTCCCCATACTCTCTCTATTAGGTACTGCATGATGCTCTTTTGCTTTGCCAATTAACCCCCTCCCCCCAGTTTTCATTATGACCCACTTTTCATGTTCCCAGTAAATTTAAAGGTCAAGATTTTACAATTTTCTCCTCTAGTCCCCGAAACTGTGATGTGTAAAATGCTCTGGTTCTCAGAATTCTTGTCGCAAGCATAGACACACTCCCCGCTTGCTATAATGCCTTACCTTAGTACCTCCTCCAAAACCTTATTACTTTTACAGTCCCTTCACTTACCATTATTATTATTATTTAGACAAATTATTAATCATAATTATGATTTCATATAGTTTTTAAAAAAGTCATAAGCTGCAATGATACCATTCAGCTGCAATGCCTCATGTAAAGTTGGAATCAGACTACAGTAATTATGCCAAAACAGACCCCAATAGATGTCGGTGTCATCTGCTTTGATTTTTCCCGTTAGTTTCTTTCTAGTGGTTACTTTCACAACTTCCTGCAATAGTTCTTTACATAACAATTAGTTCTTTCGCACTTTTCACATTTACAGTGCACAGCACAAATAAATTTATATACCAGACAGACAGACAGACAAACATTTACTAATGGATCCAACCCGAGAGGGTGAGTAAAACCTATGAAGAGACCCTCCACTCTTAATAATATAGTGGAAAATAATCCGAGGGAGAAATAATCGGTCAGGTCTGTCAGGTTTTCTTTTCTAGCTTTTTCTATACCCTCAGTCTGCTAACCACCACGAACTTATTTCAATGCGTAGGTCAACAGAGGCAAAAGATTCCTCCAACCTCGCAAGGAAATTCTTAAGAGAACGATTCTGTTCATACCAACAGGCGCACAGAGAGAGAGAGAGAGAGAGAGAGAGAGAGAGAGAGAGAGAGAGAGAGAGAGAGAGAGAGAGAGAGAGACCTTACCTTACCTTACAGACCTTACAGTTAGTTCGGGTTGGCCCAGGTCCCTCAGTGTGAGGCACCTCAGATGTCTACCAGAGAACTGCTAATGCATCTTTCGGTATATTTTGCATCTTCCAATCTTGGATGGTCTGGGATGCATCTTAAATATTTGTCGAGCTTATTCTTAAACACATCTACGATCACTCCTGATATGTTCCTCAGATGAGCTGGTAGCGCATTGAATAGACGCTGCCGATGCTGGTGCGTGGTGGATTAATGTCCTGTGTACTTTCCTTAGTTTTCCTAGTATAGTTTTGGGCACTATTAATCTACCTCTGCTTGCTCTTACTGATATTTTTAGCTTCATGATGTTTTTGGTAATTCCTTCTATCTGTTTCCATGCCTGGATTATCATGTAGCATTCTCTTCTACTTTCAAGACTATATAAATTTAAAAATTGTAGTCTTTCCCAGTAGTCAAGGTCCTTAACTATTTCTATTCTAGCTGTAAAGGACCTTTGTACACTCTCTATTTGTGCAATATCCTTTTGGTAGTGTGGGTACCATATAATATTGCAATATTCAAGTGGACTACGTATGTACGTTTTATAAAGCATAATCATGTGTTCGGCTTTTCTTGTTTTGAAGTGCCGGAACAACATTCCCATTTTTGCTTTGCATTTTGCCAGTAGTATTGCTATTTGATCATTGCATAACATATTCCTATTCAACATCACACCAAGGTCTTTAACTGCTTCCTTATTTGTGATTGTCTCGTTATTAGGTCCTTTATATGCATGTAGCATTCCTTCTTTATCACCATAGTTTATTGATTCAAATTTATCACAGTTAAATACCATTCTATTTACCTCTGCCCATTTATATATTTTGTTTAGGTCTCTTTGTAGCGAGTTCCTATCTTCATCACATGTAATTTCTCTACTTATTCTTGTGTCATCGGCGAAACTTCTCACTACCGAGTCCTTAACATTACTGTCTATGTCTGCAATCATAATCACAAACAGTAATGCAGCTAACACCGTACCTTGTGGCACAACGGATATTACCTTAGCTTCATCCGATTTCTCGTCGTTTGCAATCACTATCTGTTTCTTGTTTTGCAAAAATTCTTTTATCCATCTTCCAACTTTGTCCACAATGTTACGTTTTCTAATTTTTTTCGCTAATATATTATGATCTACCTTGTCAAAAGCTTTTGCAAAGTCTAGGTAAACCACATCTGTATCTTTTTCATTTATCATATTTTTATACATGCTTTCATGGTGGACTAACAGTTGGGTTTGTGTACTTTTTCCGGGTACAAAACCATGTTGTCCTATATTACACAAACTGTTTTTCATTAAATGTTTCATTATATTTTTTTCATTACCCTTTCATAAACTTTCATAATATGAGATGTCAGACTCACAGGCCTATAATTATTTGCCTCTAGTCTTGATCCACCTTTGAAAGTTGGGGTAATATATCATAAATCTTGCCTGTATCTATACTTTGTCTTAATAATATTGCGAGCGGCTTTGCGACTGAATGAACCACTTTCTTTAACAAAATGGCAGGTATGCCGTCTGGTCCTGCTGCTGATCCATTTTCAATTTCATTAATAGCCTGCACAATATCGGCTTCAGTAATATCTATGTCTGATAAATATTCACTATTTTCATCTTTTATTTCTGTATCATTATCTTCATTATCAATTCTAGGTGTAAATTCACTCTTATATCTTTCTGCTAATATGTTACATATTTCCTTTTTTTTATTCATTAATCGCCCTTCAATTCTTAAGAGGGCCTATTTCTACTCTTATTTTATTCATCTTTTTTGCATATGAGTAAAAAATTTTGGGGTTTTGCTTGATATTTTGTACGGTCCTTTCTTCTAGGTCCTGTTTTTCATTTTCTTTTGACTGTATAATCTTTTGTTCCGCATTTTCTATCTTACTTTTTAGTTCCACCACTTTCCATGCATTCTTTTCTTTTGCAAGACCTTTTTTCCACTTTCTGATTTTCTGGAACAAGATCCTTCTGTCTCTTGGTATACGTGACTGATGTTTACTTTTCTTCTTCGGTATATATTTTTCCACTATTTCCTCTAATATTTTATATAATATATCCGTATTTACCTGTATATTAT
>NC_089761.1:56201772-56251772 GCF_040412425.1 Macrobrachium rosenbergii | reverse complement strand
TTTCAAGAAACTGTTTTGTTGTCTGATAGCTATTGGCTGGATTAGGTATTCCTTAGAGAGCATATTGTATTTTCACATCGTCTTGCCGATAGTGGATGAATACAGTTTTGCCACATCCCAAAAAGGATAAGAAAAGCTAGTCTTCAGAGAGCACATATACCGACATCAGAGGTCCCGAGGTCAATCATTATTTCCGGTACGAGGACAAAAATTGTGGGGGTGCTGCAACACTTCGTGGAGTTTCGCTTTTTAATGAACAAGGTGGGTCGATATCTGGAGGAAAGGCACATAATCATGCACCGCTTGCTGGGAGAAAAGAGATACTACAATCTATTGCAGAACTTAAAGGCCAGGCTAAGACTTCAAATGCAACACCAACGGCAATTATACAAGAAACTAGACAGAAAGTAGATGTAAACTATGGTGCCGAAATGCCATCTGCATCAGCGATGAGGCAAACTATCCATCGTATACGTAAAAAAGAATTTCCAGTGGAAGCAGAATCTGCCATCGATCTGGTAATCCCGAATAAGTTACAGGTTACCCATACAGGAGAGAGAAACTTCATTTTGTTTGATACAAAAACCGAGAGTGAGCGAGGGTTTGGAAGCAGAAATCGAGGATGAAGAGGTACAGGAAAGAATCATAGCTTTAGGCAGTGAAAATAATTTACAAAGATTAGCCGACTCAAATATCTGGTTCCTGGATTTAACATTTAAGACTTGCCCTCGATACACTATCCATTACATATTCCACGGGCAAACTTTCCCAGCTGTATATGCGTTGTTGCTTGGGAAAACTACACAAATATATTCATCAGTGCTTGAACATTTACTTTCAGTGGCCGAAGCAAAAGGAATTCAACTAATTCCTACAGTCATCATGGCAGATTTTGAATTATCTTCCATCAAAGCTCTCCAAGAAAAATGTCCCGATGCTACAATCACCGGATGCTTTTTTCACCTGTGCCAAAGTATATACCGAAGTATTCAAAAGCATAACCTTGTTGATGCTTACAAAAATTATGGAAATTTAGCTTTAAGCTTACGAAAATTGGCTGCCCTAGCATTTTTACGGCTTGATGAAATCCATGATGCGTATTTAAGTCTCTCAAATGACATTCCAGATGAAGCTGAGCCAGTCTATAAATATTTTGGAGAGACTTATGTGCTAGGGAGGCGTATAATTCCACGAAGAGGAAGAGGTAGGCCAAGACAAAATCATGTACGTCATCATCCACGATTTAATCCTACTATATGGAGCATTCATCACTTGCAACGATACAATCTTCCAAGAACAAATAATTGTGTAGAAGCTTGGCACAGGAGATTTGAAACAGTAGTTGAGCGTTACCATTTGGGGGTATACTCAATGATTAGAGAGTTTACGAAAGATCATCGCACAGACCAAGAGGTACAACGTCTAACATCAGGCATTACTCCGATTAAGAAGAAGAAAGAACAAATCCAAAGAGAGAAATGGCTCGCAACAGTATTAAGTAGACAGGGACAAGTCTCTTTGAATGAATACGTCAAGGGAATTGCTCACAATTTACTCTTAGGTACAAGTAATGGGGCTAGCAACTTAGAGGAAGACACTGATGAAGATTGAAAACAATAATTTGATTTTAATGTTTTGTTTACAAAATATGTTAATATTTAAAGTAATCTTATGTGTACATTTTTTTCGCATGTCATGATTTAAAAATTTTTAATTATTTTATGTTCAAAAAAGAAATGGATATTTTAATCACTGAACCAGTTTTAGTACCCCATGCATTCCAATAATCTAGTGTTAAAAAACGTAATTTTGTCACTCTTATGTTATGTCACTCTTTTGATAATTAAAATATACTGTCACTCTTGTTATGTCACTCTTATGATTTGTCACTCTTTTGAGAAGTATTTTTGTCACTCTTATGTTATGTCACTCTTCTGATCTGTCACTCTTCTGAGCAGCTCCCATATATATATATATATATATATATATATATATATATATATATATATATATATATATATATATATATATATATATATATATATATACACACATACATGTGTACAATTTTATAGTAATATCTAATGAAAAACTGAGCATCCAATGCAAGACCAAAACCATTAATTGCTCCTCTGGGCAAAATGACATTTCCGAGAACAGTCTGGTTAAAAATTCAGTAGGTTCTACTTCGCGATTTCAGCTGGTACGGCATTTTGGAGTAGAGTAAGCAGTAATACGAAGAATATGGCTTAGGGGCGGACCCCGCAAAAGGGATAAAATAATTAAAATTAAAAAAAAGCAACCACAGCAGTAACTTAATCACACAATCTTAAAAGTAAAATAATTTACATATAGTTTGCACGGAACAGTAAATGAAGTCCGCAACGACCATAAATAAATCCTACACTTGCGAAACAAATATCACAGAAAGGAGGTTCACAACGAAGCCACAAGCCTAAAAAAGGAGGTCTTTGGGCAGCTACCGCAACGGCGTACCATCTTTATATAAATCGACCCATTAGTAGTTCCATCAAATACTCCTGTTTCTGCCAATCTGGTAAGGGGATGCCTACAAGGAAGAGGTTTCTATGAATAAAAAAAAAAAAGGAAGGTTTCTATGAGTAAAAAAAAAAAGAAAAGGAGTTGATTTCCCTGTCGTTTTCATTTCCTTTCTTCTACCTTTGTGATATCTTGGCCCTCGGCGCACAAAATTTTTTAAGATTTCAGCAACAGCAGCCTGAATTACTACAGAATGCTAAAATCAAAACATAATAAAACTTATGAGAATCTCTCTCTCTCTCTCTCTCTCTCTCTCTCTCTCTCTCTCTCTCTCTCTCTCTCTCTCTATATATATATATATATATATATATATATATATATATATATATATAATCAGTATATATATTATATATACATACATATACTGTATTATGTATAAACGTAAATATCAACACAGTTACCATGGCCTGAATGGTTACATACATCCAAACTTCAAAACATAGCAAAACTAGAGATACAAAATGATTAACATGCAAAGAACTTAATAAGTGATGTTAGTACAAATCACACACTGGGATAAATATGAAAACGAAAAAATTTTACATATTGGGGCAAACTGAAAAGATATATAAAATCATAATGAAGGAGGGAAAGAAAAGACAGACACATTTTCAACTGTATTTGCCAGTTACAGCAGAGAATGTAGACTAACAAATCTGGGAACAGTTGAATGCAACCCTTGACCTTGACATAAGTCAACATATATGATCAGACTTATAATTTACATTCTCTCTCTCTCTCTCTCTCTCTCTCTCTCTCTCTCTCTCTCTCTCTCTCTCTATATATATATATATATATATATATATATATATATATATATATATATATATATATATATGTGTGTATATATATGTATATACATTCACACACATATATATTACTATAAATACTTGCATATATCTCTCCATATATACAGTATATATAAACATATATATGTATAAATATATACACAGTGAATACATATGTGTGTGTGAATTTTGTAAATGCTTGTATGTATGTATACTCACACTCACTCTCTCTCACACACACACAAACACGCGTATATTTACGTGTGTGTGTTTGTGCGCACGCGTGTCTCTAACAATGTGTAGAATTTGTAAAGCCAGATCACGTAAGTAATTCAGAAAATATAATAATAATAATAATAATAATAATAATAATAATAATAATAATAATAATAATAATAATAATAATAATAATTGATAAAAAAAACAATCATGCGTATTTATCCACAGCGAAGTCCTAGCAATAACACAAATAAAATTGAAGCTTTTAGGGAGAGTGTAATGGGGGAGCAGAGTAATTTTGGGGCTTAAATTCAATTAAACAAACGGTGGATTAATTGGCAGCAATATTCGGTGATGGTTTATAACGGCACGATTACATTAAAAACTAATCACAAAGATGGTTTCAAGCTACGAAGGTTTTACAATTTAAGGCGCACTGGTGAGTTATATTAAATTTTGGTCAATAGATATTGAATACCCATAAGTTTATAAATATATGCACAATGACAGCGTACAACATCATAATATATATATATATATATATATATATATATATATATATATATATATATATATATATATATATTCATATTCTGTATATATTAGATAGATAGATGGATAGATAGATAGATAGATAGATAGATAGATAGATAGATAGATAGATAGATAGACAGATTTTGTTTCTGAACCAGCTAATGATTTAAGTATTCTCTACATAATGAGTTCATTCTTAACTAGAAGCTAAAGCCGTGACACTGACTTTGTAACTCCTTTTTGAGCCAGCCCATATCATCTAAAACAGCTTATATCTTTGTATATGTGTAAATATGCATGTAAACATATACATATATACAAACAAATATATATATAATCCATAAATATCTATATATACACACACATATACAGTATATATATATATATATATATATATATATATATATATATATATATATATATATATATATATATATATATATATATATATATATATATATATATCATCTTAAGAAAGGGCGACCCCATCGCCCGCCTTTTGGAAAGAGTAGACCATTAGCCAAAGAGATCGCCACGGGTGAATGTTACGTCGGTTGATTCATATTTGTTAGGTCTATGGATTGCTCGCAGAATACTAAAACAGACCTACCAGCCCCTCCAACTGTAAATCTCTCATCCCAAGAGGCTTAATGAGAAACCAGAGGGCTTACCCTTACAGCGCTTCCCAATCCAAAACGTACAAGGTGCACAGTGAAAAGCACCTATTATCAATTTATATCACCATACACGTTTTCTCCTTTGGAGGAGGTGGCGCCAGAAGGGTGCGGCCTTCTGGTTTATCAGCAAATTGTAAACGATGAGGTTGCTAGTTCTATTTTCTTCTTTCCTGACTTCAACAGATACTGCTACCCTATTGTAGCTGAGTGGACTGAAGGGTGACAGGCAGGGAGCGATCCACGGACCTAGCAAATGTAAACGGACAACTATGCTCCCTGATATCTATTCACTTCGCATTGGGCACTTTTACCCATGTATCAGTCTACGAAAGATTATAGTCGACTCCTGGTTAAAGCAGAAGCACGTGTCATAAAATCATTCCATTGGGTGTAAGTTTTTCCTAGGGTAAAGTAAATTCTGTGTTAATAAGTTACTTGCACTTCAATATTTGAAAAAAAAAAAAAAAAAAAAAAAAAAAAAAAAAATATATATATATATATATATATATATATATATATGTGTGTGTGTGTGTGTGTGTGTG
Source organism: Macrobrachium rosenbergii (assembly GCF_040412425.1). Taxonomy (NCBI): domain Eukaryota; kingdom Metazoa; phylum Arthropoda; class Malacostraca; order Decapoda; family Palaemonidae; genus Macrobrachium; species Macrobrachium rosenbergii. Next base: position 56,246,453 of record NC_089761.1, on the reverse strand, counting down.
TGTGTATACATTATACAGTGTATATATATTTGTTTGTGCATGTGTGTTTTCGTAAACACTTGCAGCAATAAATATTAGCGTACCGTACTTACAATATACGTACATACACACACACATACATATATATATATATATATATATACATATATACATAGTATATATGTGTGTGTGTGCATCAAACAGATCTGCTAGAAGATTCCAGTGACTTATTACTTACATACTTTATGATCAATCCTATTGGCTCTTCATACATGCAGCTCTCTTATCTTAAGACGAAAAGACCAAATTGTTCACAGTTCTGTAAATTTCATTTTTAATACTCTTGTGCCTTATTATACTTTAAGTATGATTAAGAGCAGAAACTCACTAGCAAACTGACTAGCAAAGGAAGAATTAATAAATGTTGCACAATGAACAGGATTTCGACATACGAAAAGTTTTATTCAAGATAACCAACCATGAAAAACAATTAGCAAATTTTCCATCCTTCAGAGAGAGAGAGAGAGAGAGAGAGAGAGAGAGAGAGAGAGAGAGAGAGAGAGAGAGAGATTCACTCCCACTGCGAGAGAGAGAAATTCACTTTTACTGAGGAGAAAGAGAGCAACAGATATAGAGATTCACTCCCACTGCTGAGAGAGAGAGAGAGAGAGAGAGAGAGAGAGAGAGAGAGAGAGAGAGAGAGAGAGAGAGAGAGAGAGAGGTTGATCTCACAAATGATAAGGAAATCGGGACTTTTGCCTCTGACACTCATTACAATTCTCGATACGACACAAAGTCATCAAAACTTGTGTCAGCCAAGTTTCTCACACAAGGTGGGGAGTGAATGTGTGTGTGTGTGTGTGTGTGTGTGTGTGTGTGTGTGTGTGTGTGTGTGTGTGTGTCTCTCTCTCACATTTTCCTCATCAACTCTGTGTTCAGTCTAGTGTTTTACGGCAACCTTTGCTAGTTGCCAAGGCAAAATTCCTAGCGCACGCGCATACAAGAAAACACACGCACAAATATCTTTATCCCAATGCAAATGTACGCACATTTCATTTATAATTCCCCGATAAAAGCTGCCATGCACTGACGATGATTTTACTTTGTACATTACTGTAATTTTGAACAAGCTCAAACACAATATAATATATATATATAACTATATATATTATATATATATATATATTTTATATATATATATATATATATATATATAATATATATATATATGTGTGTGTGTGTGTGTGTGTTTGTGCATGACTGAGTAGTATATGTGTGTGTGTTTATATGGTTTGCGCACTAATACTTTACCAGATTGCAGATACGTTTCTACAATTATATCATCAAACAATCATCATTAGCGTTTTTACACCAGTTTTTCCAATTATATAAATGGAAAGAATATGAGAAAAGTGTAAATCACTAAAAAATACTTAGTTCACAACAAAATCTGATACAAAACACCATTAGTACCATGCAATGCCTTCCCATAGTGTTACAATCTACACAAACGACATATTTTTATGGCTTTCAAAACCTTCAACGGAGATTGCACGACCCTATTTTAAAATTCGATCAAGGTGTTCAATATCTGCCTACTGGACAGCCTAATATAGTAATAAAAACATTAATGATAACGAAACTGAAATAATGAAGGTCAAAAAACAAAACATCAATAATGATGGAAACAACGCTCATAATATTGGCAATAAAACCGTACTGTCCAGGAATAACATTCCCTCGAATTAAAAAGACCACGGACAAGACCGACTCCCACTGAAGCCCAATAATGGTGCGCCAAATAATGACGACAGCGCCCGGAAGATCTTTTGATACGTTTCAAGCGAAGTCCGCCTCGGGGTGTTTGACCTCTAACATTCGAGGGATGGTGGTCGACCCGCCGCGCTGGTGGCACATCATATTCAATATTGCACATCTGTCCGGTGCTCTAGCTCCCGGCTAAGAGCCTTGACAGATTTCCATGCTATGTTTGGCAGCCTGGAAGTAAGGATGGGCCCCCGTGATGCCGAACAGCTTCCGGAATACACACTACACATCACTATTCATCGTTAGACTAAATACATATATACAAACACAAACACACATATAAATAAATACATACATATATATATATATATACACACATACATATATGTGTGGGTGTGTATCATGATAGAGACATGAACACACATACATTGTGTATGTAACTGTAATGATATATCTGTATATATTCATAAAATGCACAGCAAGAATGTGCCGTATTCGACAACCAATTCTTTAACTTTTATTCAAAAGACATTAAAAAATGAGTTACTATCTATTTCTGGGACTGCGAGCCTTAACTAACACCATTTGGCATGACTATATTACCATAAATTAGCGGGAGGTGTCTTGTATATTTTGTCAAAGTACCATTTCGATCAAAATCTTAGTTTGAAAGATATTTGAGAAAAACGATGACTCGCGGTCCCTGAAATGGATAGTAGTTTCCTTGTTTTAATGCTTTCACAAAGCAAGCAGTCGACCATAGACTGAAGATTCCCGACTCTACTTTCCCTTGTATGTACGGGCCGTCAATGAATAATATTAACTCGATTACAAACAGAAACAAATTAAAAATCTAGTATTCATAAAATCAGGAGTAAACAACGCAGGAGTAAACAACGCAAACTTACACCAACCACGCTCGCAGATATTATACACATACAAATAAATAAATATATAATATATATATTATATATATATATAATATATATATATATATATATACAGTATATATTTATTTATATGTATATATATACACAGCGTGTTTGTCTTTTTATAACTGAGTCTGTGCTGTGTATGTATGTATGTATGTATGTATGTATGTATGTATGTATGTATGTATGTATATATATATATATATATATATATATATATATATATATATATATATATATATATATATATACATATATTATATATGTATATGTGCACACTGGCATATGTAAATGTGTAATCGCACGTTTTCCTTGGGACCAATAAATACTTGTATGATTTCCTACTTGTACCTTGCTTTCCCGATAAGGATCTCAAGATATTGGAAACATCACTGAAAACTACATCGACTTCGTCCCGCCGATACTAATATTAAAAGGCTAAAAGTCCCTCCTTACAACAGTACAGCGCGAAGTTACCCTCTTTCAGAAACTCTTAAAGCTATTAACGAACTTTCTCCACCATTTTTAACTGACTTAAAAGTTAAGAGAGGGAATTTTCTCTTTATACTCCCAATCCAAAAATTATTAATTTTTTCTTGCCTCGCACAAAAACTTTAGATATTTGTGCACCTTGAAAAACATGAGCACATAATTCGAATGTATACATTAGTGATCTACTTAAGACTTATACACATGCATTAATCGTTATATATATATATAATATACATATATATACACATATGTATATATATATTTTATATATATATATATATATATTATACATATATATATATACATATATATAATGTATTCTTATTTTCACTTAATGGAAGCACGACTTAGGCTGTAAAAAAAATTGACAAGAAAAAGAGGTTTGATGTTATAGATATCCTTCTCTTTTGGTGTTCGTAATTACTGTAAAGTCGTTTCTAAGTTTTTGTCTGAATTCTAAATCTCCTTCATCAAGTTTTGGGAGTGTTTCTCGGGACCTTTGTTATCTTATGGTTTTTTTTATAATCGTTATCAAAAACCTTCTTTAGTCAACCAACTCGTCGATTTGTAATCCGGCTGGATATTAACCGTCTACGTTTCTTTTCATCTCCCAGCCCTATTCTTGACAACGACAGTTCCAAGATTACAATATTTCTCCGTTTCTTACCCAACTCTTCAATTCTTTCTGATAAAAAACCAAATGAGCCTCTCCTACCTATCCACATTACACAGTTCAAATTCAAAATTTTTTTTATCTCACGACTATTAAAGGATTACCTTTCTGTTTGAAATATTGCTCTCATATTGAAGGTGCTTTATATCCCAACTTTCCTTCTCAAGAACACTGAACCACCTGTCCCTCCGCTGAAGTACGACTTTTTTGCTCATTCTACTCGTATTATTTCGACCAACGTTCCACTGAGTTAAAGTAGAGTCACTCCTCTCATGTGTCTTAAGACGATCTGCCAGGTCACCTCTTCCCACTTTTATTCTGGGCACTTATCCATTTGGTGACTTTTTCCTTCAACTGCAAAATTTTGGAACTCTCATAATCATTGCGTTTTCCTTAACAAGAGATCTCTCTAGTCTTTAGGAATGTGGTTGCTGGCTCCACGCCCTTTTTTTTTTTTTTTTTGCCCCCCACCAATGCTGGTACCCATTTATACTGTTGGGCAGTAGAGGTAAGCCATTAGTCAACTCAAAGACTTTGCAAATGTGAGCTGTGAAGGTGTGGGGTTAACAACCTCATTCCTAAAGATTTCCTTAGAAACCGGAAGGCTATAGCCCTTGGTGCCATCCCTCTGAAGGGAAAGAAATAAAATAGATCGATATATTTATTATCGATATGTTTATTATTGTACTACTATCAATTTCAGGGACCGCGAGTCATCGTTTTTCTCAAATATCTTTCAAACTAATTATTTGATCGAAATGGTACTTTGACATAGTGTTCAAGACACCTCCCGCTAGTTTTTGGTAATACAGTGTATTGTCAAATGGTGTTAATTATGGCGTTTGCTCTTGACTTTTATAGGCAAAGTCGCATGAGTCAGCAGGCCTAAACCACGCAATCGAACGTCCGCTATCCCCCATAGACAGGAAAAGGGGGTGGAGACGGGAGAAGGGGAAGAAGGGAAGGGGAAGGGGGAGGGAGGGAGGGACGGGATGGGGATAAAGGACGTTCGAATGCATAGTTTGGCGATGCTTGGCAACGCGCCTTAACTAAATCCATTTGGCAATGCACTTTATTAACAAAACTTAGCAAGAGGTGTCTTGTACACTGTGTCCAAGTACCATTTCGATCAAATAATTAGTCTGGGAGATATTTGAGAAAAACGATGACTAGCGGTCCCTGAACTGGATGGTAGGTTTTGATTTGTTTGACATTTTCCTGCTGACCTGCAATACATTCCTTCAACTGACCATTGTAATATACAGCATGCATACGAATAAAGCCAGTATATCTTCACAGCGTCCAATAATAATAATAATAAAAATAATAATAATCTGCAGTTCATTGCCTATGTCCGTCAGTCTTTCTTTGTTTGTTTATCGATCAAGAAAAAGCACGACATTAGCTGATGCTGAAAACACCAAATGGCTATGCACCCTGCTCTAAATTAGTTTTGTAAATTCATTTTGCTCTTTTCTTCCCTTCCGAATCAAATATGTTAACTGCTCTGCTTTACTGCACTTCAAAAGGTAAGCCAGCCACACTCACATCAACTAGCAATTCACCCAAGACCGTTGGCTGTCGCCACTTTCATTTGAAATTCACAGCCGTCATGAAGACTGGCAGGACATGATTACTGCGTTACGTCATTAATCGCAATCATTTATGCATAAGAAGCATGATTAGTGGAACAGAGGATAGGAACTGGAACTGAAGGCTGGAACTCATTCCTGAACATTATCTTCGGTACCGTAAACACCATAAAATTACGTAATATAAGAGAACTGGGAAAAAATAAAAAGCACAGACTGTGAATTCACTTAAAGAAAATAATAATAGCGCTTCTTTCCACATGAATCCCGTTATACTAAGGCAAAAAAATAGACAATGAAAGATTCAAAATAAGTCCCACAGATCGTTCAACGACGTAAACCACGAAAACGTAAATCTTTTTTTTTTTATACAGATTAATTAATGACTATGTAAACCTCTGCTTACAATATTCATAATTCAGAATCATCGACATTTCATCTATAGGTAAAATCAAAGAAAACGACTTAAAAAAATTCGCGCATACTTGCAAACGTCCCAAGGCTCTCCACAATAGGATAAAATGAATACGATCAACTTAGTTATAAAAAAAAAAAAAAACTTAACAAGGATACATCCCCTTTCACACGAAAATTCATCGCATACAAAGCCGATGATTCAATGAGAACAACCCAGGAAACCTAGTAGCGGTAGTTTACAAACCTTAGCACTTACAACCTCCAATTTCCAGGCCGAGCAATCAAGAGGGTGGCCGAAGGAGGGGGCCAGAACGAAATCGGAACAGGTCAGACACAACGGTGTATTGATTCAACTATTCTCTGGGCATTAACATCATTCAACGTTTGGTCAGTGCTGCTAATCCCGTTTGCACTGGTTATTAGGGCAAAGGATTAAAGGGGCTGCAGAGAGGTACAATGACCAGATCTTGTTAGGATTTAGTGAAAACAAGAAGCTACCCAACGGAATAGCATCATAAAACAAACATACATACATAAAACAAACACACATACAAGTACTTAAGTTATGTAAGAATTGGCTAATGTTAATAATCATCCTGAACTAAAAAAAAAGGGGGAGGGGGGGAATACCAGGAGAGATGTGCACAGGATCTTCCAGAATCCATTAGGATTTAGAAGAATAATAACAGCGCTCATGCAAGGATCTCTTCAATCTTCCCAGCGCTTTTCAACTCAAAAACATCCTTTGGTCATTGGTCATAGCTGCACAGAAGCAACAGAAGTGAGTAAGAGAGAAGTTTCAAGGACTGGCAAAGAGTGGAAGTAACTTTTAACATTAACGGTAGTATACTGAGAAAGAGATGGAGTTCATATATAATAGAAATGTGGAAAAACTTTCAAGGACATATATCTAAGTATACACACGAGTAACAATGACACAAAAGTGATGATCTGATTCCTGGAGGAAGCCTGCCAGATGGAAGAAGTACTATGGAAGATATCGTATTTGTTAAAATGATCACAGCAAAGCGTAATATGATCCCACTGATCCGTCCGGACTTATTGTTGCTTCCTAACAAGGTTCCCCGTAATAACAACTTTCCTCTTCCCTTTCTTCTGCAGTGGAAAATATATGAGCATCTCTCTCTCTCTCTCTCTCTCTCTCTCTCTCTCTCTCTCTGTGTGTGTGTGTGTGTGTGTGCGTGCGCGTGCTATGATGATATTCACATCATATTCTTCTATGCCGATCATAATAAAGGCACACAGTAGCTATGAGTATTATGATAACAATCTCAGAGATACAGAGCAATCCATTAGCACCTCGGCTGAATTTTCATATATTCTGAATGGAGATGTCTTGACACGTTTAACATTATTAGCTATAGTAGTAATTTCAGTTTTACACATCCTTTACAAATTGCTTCAGATGTTTAATTACTACCACAAGCGTAAAATCCGTGAGTGAAAGAAATAAACCCTACCAAAAATCACGGTACCGTTAGTGAAATCCATGACAAATTTTCTCTCATTCTTCCATTTGCTTCCGCCAAAACACAAAAGTTTTCAAGTTAATTAAAAGCCTTCCGGGAAATCTGATTTGAAATTCATAGTGTAATTTAATCCAATGCAAATGACCATTCAATATGCATATCAGCAGACCTCGTGGAGGGATGCTCTCAAGCACTTTCCATCCCCTTTATCTCGCGGTATAAACCCATCCATGGGGGTTGCCCTTATAAAACTAGGGGGAAAACAAGAGTCGGCTTTGAAAGAAACTGTAGTTCGTAATGGAACAACCGCACAATCCAAACTCGACAAGCTATGGGCAAGCGAAGGCAAAATATTCAATAGCGCGCTCATCTAAAAACACACCAACGCCCTCGCCCGCTCTAATCTGAACAAGTCCCGGAGCTGCTAGTCTTAAATTAAGAGGGGCGAAGGGATTTTTGTGCTCTGAAAGCCCCTGCAATAGTATCTTCTAAGCGTACAGTGCTTGGGGAGCAAAGGCATACGTACACATACATACAGTACACATACACGCTAGCAGGGTAAAAATTCTCCGTTCTGCTCTGAACTTATTGCATTCATTAACCTAAAATTACAGGAACGGTCATTTCTGCAATATATAGCAACATTTCTGTAACGTAGAGAAACGTTTTACTGATAAACAGCAAATTGTGTATAACGGAAGGCTACGAGAAAAGGGTGAAGGGAGAGAGGAAGATTCTCAAACACTTTAATTTTCGTTCTTGGCGTTTTATGTTTCTCGTGTTACACCACCATTCATTCTGTGTGCAGAGCTATACAGCAGTTTCACATATTCTTATTCTCTTGACTGACACTGAATTACAGCTTCGAAGATGTGGCATCGAAATTTGAAATAATACAATCAAGATGGAGGAACAATATAGCACCCTATATTAGAAAAAATAATAACAATAAGAATAAATATTATTATCATTATTATTATTATTGTTATTATTATAAAAACAAAGGAAAAAAGGTTTGAAGTAACCTGGGTGACTGTCCAAGTAATTAATTTTATACAAGGCGAAAATAAACTTTCCTGGATAAAGGATCTCGCAGGTATCACGTAACAATATATATTCTCCAGAGACAAATTCTGATGTATACCTATGAGAACTAAAAGAACCATTTTCAAAATCATATATGCAAGATGTAACATACGCTTACAGTAAACATATGACATCAACACTGAAGATTTAATTTCTACTACTGATAACAGTTAATATCATCATCACATATGATTGCCACTTCAAAATGGCATTATTTAAAAACATGTATCCTTTGTAGAGAAAATGTTACTCTTTGGAGGACGAAAAATGGCTTAATGGTATGGAATTTTAAAAAAGAAAAAGAAGAGAATAAAACTATTCAAAAGGCAAAATGCCTTTTAGTGAATTAGAATAACAAACGGTAGAGGTTAAAAAAAAAGGAGAAACTAAAGGAAAAAGCGTAAAAATTAACATATATAAATAACAAAAGATACAATGGACAAAGATAAGAATGAGAGAGAGAGAGAGAGAGAGAGAGAGAGAGAGAGAGAGAGAGAGAGAGAGAGAGAGAGAGAGAGATAACATCCAGCTGATATGTCACAGGTATTTCATGAAACAAATTCTAACATATTCACCGAATTCGCATGGTTCCTGAGTTGTCAACTCACCTGAAAAATACAAACGAAAGCTCATTAGACGTAATGGTCTGTCCTCAAATATGTTATACTTTTATGATACACACAAGCACATGAGACGTAATGATGTCGCCTGGGAAAAAATATTTATTTTATACGTATGGCAATTCTAATGAAGTACGTATAAAAGACAAATCATACACTCTAAAGTCCGTGGGAATTAAATACTTATAATTCCCATTAGTTTTCGCTTATTATTCAGTATATCCTTCTGAAAGAAGCTTGAATGCACAGAGGAAACTCATGAATTATCCTCCACCCATAATTAAACTCATATATAACCTCAATAAAACGACAGTTAGTCATTCACGTAATCCATAATACATTTTTAGGATTAAATGATGGATCCCTTTCCCGACAATCCCATCCCCACCCCAAAGTAATTCCTCACTAAATGCATGCACTGAGGGCGGAAATACTTCCAATTATTAAGGGCAATAATCATTGGAGCAAAATCCGATGACCAAACCTCTATGTATCTTTATGGTTATGAAGGTTTCCCTAAAATGCAATGGCCTACAATTACTCTATTGGTTCTAGGTACACGGTGTAGATACATCTGTTCACATTCTGCCATTTTCATTTCACATTGATTAACAGTATAGAATGGCATCAGGGGAAATACGGTCGCTGAAACCGATCCTCTCCTCATGGTTAATGCATAAAGCGTAGACAATAAATTTATAAGTAAAAAAAAAAAGCAATGAAAACACGGAGATCAGTAACACTGCAATCCATTACTATCAAATGGACGGTGTATTTCAGATATTACAAAACAATTATCATTATATGTCATTGCATTATCCTAGTTAAGTTCAGTAAGAAAAGAGAAGCACATTTAATGAATGAATCACTTCAATTTATCCAAAAGCTGTAAATACTGCTGGTACTCAAAATGAATGAAGCACATTCGATTAAATCAAATGATCATTCAAGTTGGACTGAACTTGTTATGTATGAATGGAGAACTAAGTAAAAAAAAAAAAACCAAGTTTCCATATTGAGCGGCATTCCATGAATAAAGCTCGCATGAATAGGAAGGAATTACACTTTGCTTTGGAGAGTTATATTAGGACAATTAACAACATCCAGAACAAGGCAATGTTGTAACAGAACACCTTGACCTACCCTACCACCGCACTTAATTCATACCATGAGAGAGAGAGAGAGAGAGAGAGAGAGAGAGAGAGAGAGAGAGAGAGAGAGAGAGAGAGAGATTTAACTGCTGCTTCGTGATTCGTCGAGACTCTTCAAAGAAAGCGCGTGGCTGCTCTGAAGAAAAATTTTTTTTTCAGTAAATGATATGAGAAGGAAACAGAGAGGAGGGGGAGTGAGGATGAAAATCTTGAACAGAAAAAATTAAACGACGAGATAAAAACCAGAAAACCCTTTGCTGCATGAAATGAGAAAGCAAGAGAATGAAAAAAACAAATTCGTTACTACATCTACCTGATAAATACGAGAAAAGATGAAGGGTGAATGAAAAGAAAAAAATATACAAGTTTGAGGTAAGAATGAAATACCTAATAGAAAAGAAAAATGTGTGAAGAACAAGATTTGGGAATTAATATATGAAGAAATAACGAGAGAGGAAAAATCTTCTTCAAACCTCCCACAAACCCTTGAGATTTGAGTTACTTTCAACGTCAGACGCCGGCAATATTCCCCAAAGCAAACAAGGGGTATTGTTATCGAACGCGAGGGAATTACTCCTGTATGCTCGAAGCATAACACCTACATACAACTCTCTCTATCTCTCTCTCTCTCTCAAGTACGATGCAAAGTATGATATATATATATATATATATATATATATATATATATATATATATATATATATATATATATATATATATATATATATATAATATATAAATCCACGAAGGAAAGGAAAACACTGGAGTGCTGCCGAGGCCTTTCGACTCTTTCGTCCTTTACTTAGCAGACTGAAGAAATATTAAAGTAAGTTTACAAAGAAAGCTCATATAAATGACAGTTGGGGATTATAAAGGAAAAATATGTACTGGAATCCAACACAACTGAAGAATTAGTAGAACTGCCAAAACAGGGTTAAATATTCAAGAGGTTAAATATTTAGGATCAACCGTTCAGAAGCAGGGACAGGACAATTAAAAGATTATACGAGGGCGTGACTGACCACCCAAATAATATTAGTACAACAAAATAATTCTCTTTTTTTCGTGATTCAGTTATACATACATATATATATATATATATATATATATATATATATATATATATATATATATATATATATATATATATATATATATATATGCATGTGTGTATGCACATTACATATGATCTTCTTTCTCTGTTAGTCTCATAAATATTTTTTAACTACATCCATCCACCTTCGCTTCGGTTTTCCTCTTGCTCTACCACCAGGCACCTACATCTGCATCACTCTCATCTCTACATATATCTCATCCCTTCTCATCACATGGCCATACCACTGCAGTCTTCTTTGCTGGGCCTTCTTTGATAGTTCTACGACTTTAATAGTTCCTCTTATTCTTTCATTCTTGATCCTGTCCATTTTTGTCACTTCACACATCCACCTAAGCATTTTTTCATCTCTACCGCATCCAATTTCTTCTCTTGCACTCTCTTTACCAAGCATGATTCTGCTCCATATATCAAAGCCGATCTCACTACTGTCTTATACACTGTTCCTTTAGCCTTTATGTTGATTCTGCGGTCATACAAGACACCTAATATCTTTCTCCAATTTTCCATCCAGCCTGCACTCTGTTACTTCTACATCCAAATTTCCATCATCAGCTACTGTTGAACCAAGATACCTAAATTTTTCTACTCGGTTCAACCTTGTATACTAATCTCGGAGTCTTGATCTTCATTAAACCTTAGGTATTCAGTTTTCTTTCTACTGATCTTTAATTCTCTGTCTTCCAGTACCTTCCTTTATATACAAACATGAAGCTACAAATGTTGTTTAATATCTAATTCACGCTACTTCGGGAATATCTCCGATGGGAAATCATCACCTGGAGGAGAATTTTTTTAAGTGACAGTAATTTCCAACGACTCCATTCGACTGTCAAAACACCTCTCATGGTGGCTCAATGGTTTGACCGTCGAATGGAGTCGTTGGAAGGTACTGTGTCGAGGGATCGAGACCCGTACAGTGTCGAGGGATAGAGACCCGGCGGTACCGATCCATTTATCACTTCTTAAAAAATTCCCCTTCGGTGATAATTCCCCATCGGGGATATTCCCGAAGTAGCGAGATTTGGATATTAAACGACATTTGTAGCTTCATGATTGCATGTGTGTGTGTGTGTGTGTGTGTGTGTGTGTGTGTGTTATATATATATATACACAAGTGCATCTGTGATGTGTGTATTTCGACTCAAGCCGTTTCCTGAGAGGGGGTGGTTCCACCGACAATCAAGACAACTGTCAATGCCAAATTCATACTTACAACTATTGAATCATGGATGGATTCCCTCAGCAGAAAGCTTTTACAACATCAGTCGTTTCATACACGTACACAGGAGGTTCATCAGCAGCGAGTCGAAGTATTCCAAAACACACACACACACCCATTCACCTCTTAACATGCATGCATTCTCGCGCTTTATGGATACTGGGGGCCCTCCTTCCCACATCCCTCCCAGAACATCTATTTTGTGTTTTCAAGGTCTTCCTTCCTTCCTCCCTCTAAACACTTCCGAACTATATACAATTTTCACCAACTGATCGTCTTCCATCCTGTCGTCCTGACTGAACCATCTCTCAATACTCTGATCCTTCCTTTAGCCTACGCTAATCATTTTGCCACTTGGACATGTTTCAACATTTCTCAGCCTTTCAATTCTTCCTCCGCTACAGCTTCACCCTTTTTGCTTTTTCCCATCTTTCATCTACAGTACTTCCATAATGCTGCAACAACACCACATTCCAGCTTAAGCCTTCAAAGACATTTATTACATATTTTCTTATCTCTTAATTTTGCACCTCCATGTGATGTACTTTCTCGGACTCCTGTCACTCTCAAAAACGTGTTAAACGGCCATGCATATATATATATATATATATATATATATATATATATATATATATATATATATATATATATATATATATATATATATATATATATATATATATAGTGTATATGTGTGTGTTTGTGTATATATGCATATCTTCATATATACATGTGTATATATATATTTCATATATATACATAAATATATACACCATACATATTTACACATGCATATAGGCAAGTTTCAATCAGTGGATACGAAGGGAAACATCGATGATCGAATTTCTGCATCATGAAGAAATTAAGTAAATAGAACATCTTATCGAAGTATAGCACTATTTAAATATGAAAAATAAAATTTCCAAGAGAAGACAAGCGACTCGAGTTAATCATAAAAAAAAAGCATGAAGGATAAATTACACTCCTCTTCCTGAACAAAGTTTAACGTAATGCTCTCGGGAATAAACAACCATGATAAACATACAAAGTCTGGCCTCCCTTTTGGCTACATAAACAGTGCGAAATTTATTGCAACTACTGCTTATGACTTGCCAGAAGCGTAGTCATTTGTCGAGAGAACACAAGACCACAAGAAAGTCGCCGCTCATAAAGGAAACTCTCTCTCTCTCTCTCTCTCTCTCTCTCTCTCTCTCTCTCTCTCTCTCTCTCTCTCTCTCTCCCGAGTGCAAGGGCTCCAGCTATAAACAAGCTAAAAAAACACAAGTAGAAATGCCTCTGCAACAACACTGCAGTCATATTTCTGTCACTCACGAGAAGGAACTGGTTCCATGATCAAGTAAATCCTACACCTGTATTGCATTAAAAAAAATTCTGTTCATTCCTCATGTGTAAATATATTAGCTTATGAAACAAAAAAAACAACAAAGAGAGTGAAGAGATTTAAAACAAAAGCACTCGAAGGGTTTACCTAAAACCAGATGTTACTATTCATAGTATTCGAAGAATCTACCTAAAGCTAGTCCTCCAATAATCTACCAAGAATATACTCGAAGAATCTACTTAAAACAGTACTGAACGGATCTACTAAAAAAACAGTACCCAAAGAACTTAATTTAAAAAGATAATTGAAGGTTATATTAAAAATAGTATACGAAGAATCTCCTTAAAATCAGTGCTCGAAGGGACCAACTGAAAACAGTACTGAAGATTCTCTTAAAACCAAGCAATTTTCTTCCTAAGTTTGTGACTCGTCTTTCCTTTTGTACCCAAACGCTGACACTAAAAACACAACCACATTCTTTTTCTTGCGCCTATTATAGACCCTTTTCCAACAGTGAACTCTAGAAAAAAAAACTGCGCATTCAAATGCAACGCAGGTGCTAACAGAATCGTGGGTACATAAACAAGCACACAAACACACACAGATAGTGCCTACAACAGCAGCATAAACCAAATAACGAAAGCAAGCCAGCACTCCTAAGCATTTCATTTACAGCCGAGAGATAATTTTCTTCTGCCAGTGAGCTCCTCCAAAATTATCCTGAATAGCACAGTGCGAATGATAATCATAACAACAACGAAGTGGATAGAGAGGGAGCGAGAGATTGCGGCTCCTAATACTCGTTCTGGAAACAGTCTGGATTGTTGTTGCGCGATGTGGTTAGCAGTAAACACGCTCCTGAGGATGGAGGAGCGTTTTGTGCTAAAGAGGAAGAACAGGTAAAGAATCAGGTGGCGTGAGAATAACGTTAAGTGCTTCGCACCGCATGGAATAATTACAAAAAGGTGTTGCGAACTATGAGAGAGAGAGAGAGAGAGAGAGAGAGAGAGAGAGAGAGAGAGAGAGAGAGAGAGAGAGAGAGAGAGAGAGAGAGAGAGAGAAATTCACTACCACTGCAAAAGAGGAAATTCACTTTTACCAGGGAGGAAAAGAGCAATATAATATATATATATATATATATATATATATATATATATATATATATATATATATATATAGAGAGAGAGAGAGAGAGAGAGAGAGAGAGAGAGAGAGAGAGAGAGAGAGAGAGAGGGGGTAAAATGATATCCAATGCTGAATATTTTCATGAAAATGAGGAAAAACTGTTTTTCTCTTCCTTGACCACCCTACAGACAGAAACCAATCAGCCCTGTCATAATTACTTACAGTAAAAATCAGTACAAACTTTTATACTTCCTTCGACTAAAGGCAGTTTCATTCAAAACGACAACAATGAACTATGTAGCTGTCCATTTCTGCTTTTCATCATCCGAATATCATAAATAAGTAAATATCATGGAAGCCTGACCATGACAGCAACTTCAATTTTACTAATGTGCAATATCACATGAGAACATGTTGTTATGTAGGTTTGCATGGGTTGGTGAGTTTGTGACTTCAAGCGTACACAAGAGGACATGATCACCAACACCATCACCACCCCCTTTTTTTTGTACAGTAAATGATCATATAAAAAACTCAGATTGAAGATTATTTCCTTGCCACTGAAATACATATCATTTTAGCTTTTCAACAGTCTCCCGCGTCGAAGACCATAGTTGTTGAACCGTAACAAAACCACTCAATCAAAAACTTCTAACATTCCACTATACAGTCAACTCCATATCATCTAACTGACTTTCTTGACAGTCAGCCAATTTGTTTACTATTAAGGACAATACTTTCATCTTTTATAGGTTTTCCAGAAGCAACTCAAGAATCCGAGTGAAAAGAATTATTCTAAAATTGCTTTCCAATGCAGCCGCCCCAGACCAAAGTGAAACCTAAATTGCCTGGTAATGAGCGAGGAGGTCTTGAATGAAAAAGAAGTTTTCCAATTAGTACTGTTCAATGAAATGACAATGAGAGAAATCTGTCGAGCGGCTTATAAGAATATAAGCCCCAAAAATGACCCGCATTTAATTATGAACCAGAAGAGAAAGGAGGATATGGGTACTTCTCTTAAAACGGCATGTCTCTGTTGACTTAAGCAGTGAATTACGTACGTAGCTGTTAAGCTGACAGTTGTTGGTTGCAGCTTGGTGAGAGAGAGAGAGAGAGAGAGAGAGAGAGAGAGAGAGAGAGAGAGAGAGAGAGAGAGAGAGAGAGAGAGCCTTTACGAGGCAAATCTCAGCCAGTCAAAGTGAAATAATTCATCACTTATTCATAAGCTCCTCCGTCTCCGGTAGAGGCAATAATTTAAGGTTATCTAAAACCTTAATGGTTAAAAAACTTATGATTACTGGTCGCTCTGAAGTCACACGTAAGTCTATACATACACATATGGCATCACATTTATTATATTTTAAGCATGTATGGACCGACTTACGGACACTGAAAAGGTGCAAACTGAATTTTAACAAAGATTTACCTTAACGGTGTTTCGTATTAAAACACGGTGTTTCGTATTTTCAACACTTGTAAAATCACCTTCGTGATCTTTTTTTGGGGGGGGGGGTGAAACCCTTCCAAAGAACACACATCTCGCTCATCTCTACATTGCTGTAGAACTCTATGGGGCAAATTCCTTTTATAAATATGGGGTCAATTGCCTCAAACCTGGAATAACGTTGGTGAGACCTTATAAACACATACACGAAATTGTCTTTACTGCTTTGTTTTTATTCCTTTCCGCTCTCAATATGAGCACATTTAATAAGTATGGAATTAACAGGCTCACACACAGAGAGAAAGAGAATTTACTCTGTACCTTTGAATTACACTGACTACTTTTTTAAGCAACAGAAAAATTCGGCATCTTCTTTAATCGGTCATGAGAAATTAATATGAAGACTTAACACTGCCATCAATTTCGTGTGGGTAAATAAGTAATTTTCATATACACACACTTATACATACGTATACATATGTATGTATGTATGTAAGTATTATATAAATTTCCATCGTTTTACTTCGTAAGATCAGATCAATTCCCGAGTTTACAAGCAGAACGATCCTAACAATTTTACTAGAGGTGAAAAATTGTAGAGTGATTTCCGTAAACTTTCTCTGTCAAATCTCCTAGGTTTATAATAACAATAATAATCATCATCATCATTATTGCCGCCAAAACCAAGTAGGGCAAGTGGCCGCCGAGAAATTCCGCCACTCATGTCTCATCCAGGTAGGAGTGGGCATGGTCTAAGACCATGGGAGTGGGTCTCCCAAAAATTCTGGAGCCGACGATCCAGCTCACACTATCACGGAGTATTCACCCAAGGGTTGTACGACAATAATAATAATAATAATAATAATAATAATAATAATAATAATAATAATAATAATATCGTGTTGTTTTCACTGTTTACATATACACTGGTGCATTTGTGAAGGGAATAAGAACAAATCGTGTAATGGCGGCTATTGCTAACGTGAACAACAAAAGTTAGGTGCGCTATAGTTTATGGCCGCTGTTTCTCTCCTTTCTCCCAAATCATGCTGGGAACTGCATCGCCCACCCTGCAACCACAAGAGCTCTCTCCCTCTCCCGTGGCGTCTCTGTGAGAAGCGAAGAATCATTAGGGAACTTTGTTAATTAATTTTCACAAGAAAGCTCCAAGGGTAAATAAGCAAGAGCTTCGGCAAGTTTGTTTTCGATACCCTGCTTCTCATACGCGAGAGAGATGAGAGAGAGAGAGAGAGAGAGAGAGAGAGAGAGAGAGAGAGAGAGAGAGAGAGACTAATAAGGAAGACATAACAAGCACCTTCCTTTAATTTTTGAGAGAGAGAGAGAGAGAGAGAGAGAGAGAGAGAGAGAATTGTTAAAAGGGCATAACAGGGTGACTTCCCTCAATAGGAAGATGTCACACCGGCTTTTTCCCTTCTTTTTCTCTCTTTCTTTTTTCAACTTCTCCAAAGGATTGCAGAAAGATAAATGGTGCTTGAGGAGACTTAGCGATGGTATCAAGTCTTTTCTCCCAGATGAAGTAGCTTGCTCCCGTCCTTCATTCCAGGGATTAATCTAGTTTCAAAAGAGGAAACAAACTGTGGAAAACGGCCGAAATTTTACAAAATATATACGGATATTATTTAAATACGCACATAATTTCACCGACTGTTAAAACCAGTTCAAAGTAACCGACAATACCTAGAAATATAGACAAACTGATAGACAACTAAATGGTTATGCATGAAACCTCAGACAAACAGAAAGAAGATAAAAGAGAATAAGAGAATAACGGAAATATGAACAGATTAAAGAGATATCTAAACACAAATGAACAGAAAAGCACAGGCAGGAAATGACTATGTAAAAAACAAAGAAAATTAAATAATGTGAAGAGATATACTATAGAAAAATAGTATATATTATAGTGCCAATACATAACAAAATCACTTAACGGCATTAAACAATAATACAGCAGTATTTAAAGGAGAGAATAAACCAATAAACAGCAACTCATAAAAGCAAACCAACTACGGCAGTTGTGATTCCACACAACAATACACAAATACGCATTCATCAGCGTTAGTGACGCAATACACCATGCAGGTAATCCTTCCTTCTCTATCTAGTACAAGTTTCGTTTCCCTAACCTAGGCAACATGTGCATTTCTCAATATAAGTCAAACTCGCAACTGCACTTATGTTGTAAAAAATACATAATCTCTCCCTTTCAGACACACTCATACACACGCTTTTCCCATTCCATTCCTCTAAAACTCTCCCTATCTCTTAATTCCCTCTCTTTTTCCTTTTTACAGGCACCATTTATCTCTCTCTCTCTCTCTCTCTCTCTCTCTCTCTCTCTCTCTCTCTCTCTCTCTCCTATCTTTTTCCTTTTCACTTCTCAGTCCTTCACTAATCTCTCTCTCTCTCTCTCTCTCTCTCTCTCTCTCTCTCTCTCTCTCTCTCTCTCTCTCTAATGGAATTTTGACCAAGGTCCACAAGGATTCAAACCAGGTTAAGACTCCTCGGTGTCCTACTCAAGTCAAAATACGGTATTTTCGCAGCAAATTTAGCTCGGAGAGGTTCGTCAATTACTGATTACTTGGAAGTCAGCGTAAAAAATACAAGGTTCTTAAATTTCTTGAATTTATTAAATTTACCTTAATTACACCGAAAGCTTTTCGAAAATCTACCTCCTTACACTGAATCGAGTGTGTATGTATATACGTAAAGATGTCGAAGCGCGCCTGTGTTAAACGTGAAAAACTTGCACGTTCGGTGGTGTCAACAACGTGAGACAGTTCTATTCCACAAAGAAGAAACAACACGGGCCCACCTCCTGAAAATTCCATTGTGCCTAGGCTGCCCTAAGCACTGGATTAGGTGACTGGTGATTAGGAGATATGTTGGTCCCAGCCGCGGTGGACGCGCTCCTAGACCCTATCCCACTTTTAACTCCCTCTTCAGGAGGAAGAGGCGTATGTGCATATGTACGTATGTATGTATGTGTGTGTATGTATGTATGTATGTATGTATATATATATATATATAAATATTACATATGTATATATATTACATATATACACATATATATATATATATATATATATATATATATATATATATATATTTAGCTACCTTATTCTGGCGCCACTCGTTCTGAGGAGAACAGGCCTTACGGTAAAATATACTGCACTTTAACAGATACATGGTACTTTCTTCCAAATCGTTTATTTTTCACTGATTTATAAAAAATGGCAAAGCAATTACTTTATAAATAAGTTTTAAAAAACCATGAAGAAGGTACGAAATTTTCCTAAACATCGACATTTTCATTTTCGTTTTACCTTCGCTCACTACGTTTTACATATAGAGCCTAAAACAAAGCTATGGCAAGCGCTCTCTCTCTCTCTCTCTCTCTCTCTCTCTCTCTCTCTCTCTCTCTCTCTCTCTCTCTTTGCGAGAGCAGGTGAAATTCCTCCCTGTCACAGATGAATCACCAATCAATAAACAGGGTCTGTGGCCCCTCGATTAGCCGCTTCTCTAAAAGCTAATCATTAGAGTATCACGACTAAACTTTAATACACAATTCATTTAAACGTCCTCCATAACTCACCCTCAGAGAGAGAGAGAGAGAGAGAGAGAGAGAGAGAGAGAGAGAGAGAGAGAGAGAGAGAGAGAGAGAGAGAGAGAGAACTAAAGTGCAAGGCATCCTCCAAAACAAACGCCTTCCTATAACTGGCCGTGTGTGTGTGTGTGTGTGCGTGCGTGCGTGCGTGCGTGCGTGCGTGCGTGCGTGCGTGTGTGTGTTTGCGTGTGGGTGTGTAAAAGAGAAAAAATAGGATATTTCCTACCCTGCTTAATACACTGTTAATAAATAAAACAAGGATGACTATAATAACACCTTATGATCACTAAATTTCAATTTACAGTGTTTTCATTAATAGGAGACATTAATCTTCAATGGACACAATATATTAAAAACAAGGATTTTCTCCCTTCAATAATCATAATCCATTATTCATCGCTACAAAAAATGAGATAACACTTACAGGATACTACCCATTAGAATATAAATAAAGATCTTGTACATTTAGATTTCTTTTTCTGTTAGTTCAACGGCACTGAAAATTTCTTTCTTTGATGAAAAAGCAGCAACTGAAAATTTTCAAAAATATCATGGTTAACAGTAATAACGAATAATGTAATTATATCAACATAAGTATATACCAGCTCCCATGCCCGGTCAGGACAGGGGGTTGAAAATACGGTTAGGTCAGCATATACCCTTGTTGAAAACATCTTGATCTGCTTCTGAGCTAGTCAAGACCCGCGGAAACAGCGTGCACAGCTACTCTGCAATTTAACTCATTTACAGAACGCAACAACCGCTGGCATTTCTGAAATATTAATGACAGCTTCGTACTGATAATCAAACAATAGCTTCATCCGTTCACATTACCTTATCAGAGGTATATCCGATACCGATACTATTTCTTATCAAGGGAGAACGGAAAATTACACACACACACTGATGAAAGACTTGAGGACAAAGTTAGAATCTCACAGATAATTAAACTTATTTATTGAGGTATAAATCGTTAAGGCAGCTTTTTCTTAATTCCGCAACTGTGCTCTTCAACTGTCTGCTCTCCTCTTTATTTTCAGAGGCCAAAGAACACCCAGGTTTTAAGATGAGAACCCGACCGCAATTTCCAGACTCTGGCGGCATTAAAATCATGACTAAATTACAATAATTCTCATTCTGAATGGAGAATAAGAATTATTGTAATTCAGAGATGGTTTTAATGCAGCTAAAGCCTAATAATGCTCTTTCATTCCGGAGAGAGAGAGAGAGAGAGAGAGAGAGAGAATAGAGAGAGAGAGAGAGAGAGAGAGAGAGAGATATATACAGTACATATATATATATATAAATATATATATATATATATATATATATAAATATATGTATATATACACATACATACATATACATATATATACATATATGCAGATGACGTCATTTTGATCAGCAAAAGACTACAAGATCTACAAAAGCTGTCAGGTCAGAGTGCATCATATATCAAGAAAAATGGAACTCAAAACAAATCCAAGAAAAACAGAAGTAAAGAAAACGGAGTATGCACAAAAGGATAAAATAAAATAACTCTAGATGGTGAAAGGATTAATGAGGTTTTGTCTATGGAAAAATTTAGGGGCAATGATAACCTATGCGGGTTCTCTTGAGCCGGAATTTAAGTGAAAGACTCAAACTGAAATATCAAACAAAGGGTAAACTGAATAAAATTAGAAAATCAAATGGTTAAACTATCTAAAGAATTTTGTCGATTTGAGCTTACGAGTCAGGAGGCAGGATGAAGTTTGAAATGGTACCCTTAGAGAAATTGCGGAGGTTCCAAATGACAAAGAGGAGATGGAAATGGCTTGGACAAGTCTTCACACAAACCCTGGGAGAATAGCACGTGATAGCGTCAGCTTGGCTTCTGAGGATACCAGAGGGTTTGCTAAACCCAGGACCCACTAAACCGAGACCTAAGTGGATGAAAACTATGAGGAAGAAGGCTGGGCATGACTGGAGATTTGTGGAAGATAAAGCACAGGAAAAACATGTACGTAGAATTTCACAAAGGATCTTTGCAGCAGAACGTTGTACGTGATGATGACGAGGGTGAATATAAGCATGCATGTATGTTTGCATGTATGTATGTGCGTGTGTATATATATGTGTGTGTGTGTGGTGTGTGTATGTGTGTGTATAAATATCTACATATACATATTTATTTTCAGAAGGAATCCACTTTCTCCAAACAGGAGGTGGCCCCCAAGTAAAAAAAAAAAAATACAATGATCACTGCCACCTTCACCCTTAAAATTCTAACCGTGGATGAACTTTCATCTATCTTAACATTTACTTCCACCAAATAATGACCGGGTATACCTCCAGACAATCCTCTTCTCACCACTACATCCATCAACTGTTGCTTCCAATTACTCTGAATTAATGCATAATCTAAAAAACTTTTCCTTGCCATTTCCTCTTTCCCAAAAGGAAACTGTGTATTTCCAGCAATCATATCCCTTTAATTTCCTCGAGCCTCCTATTTCCATTTGTTCCAGGGACTCCACATCTACCTACAATGTCATCTCTTAATCCATAATCTACCCCTGCACTTTAAATCACTTAGTACAGCCAGCCTTTCCTGTTCTCCAACACAGGCCCAAACTATCTGCCAAAATCAGTCTTATTCACTTTCAATCTTTTTCAATTTTGGTCCATACACAGTATCACAACTTCTCTCGCCAGGCTCAATATTACCAACAAATTCCTTGGAAAAACTCATTCCACCCATCGCCACTGTGTTCCCGAAATCACAAGCGTTGCACCTCCCCCGCAAGCCCTAAATCTTTCATCTATCAGACACAACAACCGATTGCTGCACACATTGCCCTTTTACCTTTGACCCATTCACGGTCAAAATATCTAGCTTCCTCTGCTTTCAACAAAATTATCTACTATACACCTCTTCTGCACCATATCCACACATATTAAAAATAGCAACAAGCATAGTTTTTTTCTTTGCATTTGTGATTATTTGCAAATAAATACAGGGTATGGGGCTACAACCCAACAGTCTCGATCATTTAGTGACTCACATCACGAAAGGCTACGTGAAGACTTATTTTCTGGCATTCGCCAAATAGCCTACACATACACACACACTAAATACACGAATCTTTTAATGACAGAAAAGATAGTTGTAACTGATAAGAAAAAAAACATTCTCAAAAGTATCCAGATTCTAAAACCGAAATTCTCTCTCTCTCTCTCTCTCTCTCTCTCTCTCTCTCTCTCTCTCTCTCTCTCTCTCTCTCTCTCTCTCTCTCTCTCAGAGGTGCTTGCAAGACATCATCGTAACACACGAAAACTCCAAACGGAGATACACATATCACAAACTAATTCCCTTAGGGAAATGCTAGAAAGCCTCCCCCCTACACACACACACTCTCTCTCCTCATAAACATAGTGGGAATTCCAAAACAAGCTCATAACCCTTCATTCCAGTCTGGCGTTCAGTAATCGTAGCAGTTTATGAGCTACGATCCTCTAGAGCATTGAAGAATGGCGGATTTCTCGCCTCATTTCTATACAAAAGTGAGGTAGAAATATTACTACGCTCTAAGGTTGGTGACGACAGTCCTTGCAGGTACCGGAAATGATCCCGAGGGTAACGCAGTAGTTTCTTATCGTAAATGGAAAACTCTACGAAACGACAATCCTTCCAGGACCAGGAGCTACATTTGTTGTCACCGCAAACTACGATACGGAACCCTGAAGTAATTCAAAGAATTCATATACCGTATACTGCAAACCTACAGAAAAAAATATTATATATGTAATTACCAAAGTAAAAGTGAATACTGAATTAGCATAAAACATTAAATCAGCACATAAAAAAAACTGTAACATCACAAACAACCCATCTAACAACACCTTCAACAGTCCAAGAAGACACTCAAACTTAACCTTTCATTACCACAAACTGAAACCCATGCCTAAAATAATACAAATGATTCATACAGAACATTAGGCAACCTATGGCAAAACAAGTAATCATTCTATTTAATCACTGCAGACTATATTATTAGTGCCGCAGAAACTCTTACGTAACAAAAATCACTTCGTTCATCTAACTCATAGCGCACACGACGGCCAAACTAACAAATCCACGAGGGACCGTAAACGTTCCTTTTAACACCATACACCTCCGTTAATAACAAAGCAGCTACGTTATGGCTATTCCTAATGCTTGCCGCATATCCCTTCTCATCTTCCCTCCTTTTCTAGTGTGTGTATGTGTACGTGTGTGGTGGTGTTGGCGTGCGCGAGCGTACCAAGAGGAAGTAATTTCACGAGTTGGGAAACGGGATCACTCGCCCCATCAACGGAAAATAAGCGAGGAAATTACATCAGTGTTCGAAACCTTAAATGGCTCGGGATTTACCTTCGCTTCGTCGTCTTAAATCCAGACACTGCCTTCAATCCTTTGCTCGAAGCATTTTATGTTGTCGTATTCATGAGTCTGGGAGAAGCTGCTCTATGTTGGGGATGGGAACTTTTAAAGCCCAATATGATCTCTTTCTTTTCAAGTTGAAGCACCAGATGGAACAGAATGGTCTGGTTGATGGTATAGGGAAGACAGAAGAAAAGAACACGAAGAAGAAAACGTAAAGGATGGAGGAACTATGTGTGAGAGAGAGAGAGAGAGAGAGAGAGAGAGAGAGAGAGAGAGAGAGAGAGAGAGAGAGAGAGAGAGGATATTGCAGCCTCATTCTGGCATCTGGAGATGCAGCTGAAATCCAATGCAGCCATAAACAACAAAGCGCATCAGCTCTTGCATTTCTCTCCCTCTCTATCTCAATCTCCAAAGCCAAGCTGAGTACTGTGTTTTCTCTCTCTCTCTCTCTCTCTCTCTCTCTCTCTCTCTCTCTCTCTCTCTCTCTCTCTCTCACACAACAGATTAGTATGTTTGTCCTTCCAACACTTTCCTCTCAATGCCTACGTAAACAAACAACGAATAAAATAAAACCTAAAATA
The DNA here is from genome assembly GCF_040412425.1 of Macrobrachium rosenbergii. Taxonomy (NCBI): domain Eukaryota; kingdom Metazoa; phylum Arthropoda; class Malacostraca; order Decapoda; family Palaemonidae; genus Macrobrachium; species Macrobrachium rosenbergii. Next base: position 56,221,390 of record NC_089761.1, on the reverse strand, counting down.
CGAGGAAGCTGTGTTTGTGCAACAAACTGTAAGGTGATCTTCGCAAAACCTTTCTCAAATCTATGGCACTGCAGCCACGTCAAAACAACCGTGAATATGATGATCACAAAATACTCGGGGCACTAGCGCGTACAACTGCATCATGTAATAATATATATATAAATATATATATATATATATATATATATATATATATATATATATATATATATATATATATATATATATATATCATTATATATATATATACATTATATATATATATATAATATATATATATATATATATATATATATATATATATATATATATATATATATATATATATATATATATATATATATATATATATATACACATATATATTTAGGTGAAATTCTCTCTCTCTCTCTCTCTCTCTCCCTCTCTCTCTCTCTCTCTCTCTCTCTCTCTCTGTATATATATATATATATATATATATATATATATATATATATATATATATATATATATACACATTTACAGGCATTCCCACTATAATTTCTCACCTTCCATAATTTTATAGAAAAATATATTGCTCCAAGGTTAATCTTAATATCATTCATTCAATACGAAGCTCTTGATGTATACATAACATTAGCAATTTCAATGTTTCTCACTATAAGCAATCATTTTACTATATTGAATATCTAATTTTAGCAAGAGGTGTTATTAAAATCTGACCTTTCAACTTCATTGCCCTCCCAGGCTCCTAAAATGACCCCTAAATAATTAAAAACGCAATTTTTCGGCTTTCCAGCTTAGTGAAGATAAACATACCTTAGCAGAAGGATGGCACTTTAATGAATCCTACATAGTAAGTGCTCCAAGGAGCCAAAGGAATTGCATCCCTGGAGGAAGAAGCCAGGGGAATTGCATCCCTGGAGAAGAGAGGCCAACACCGACATTTCCATTATCATGCTTGTGAATTTCAAGGCATTACATTCATGCCATGTGACATGCAAAATCAATCCAAAGGCAAATCGTCCTTACCATGCCCTCATCATTGCTCTGATGACTCCAAGGTTTGCCCAAACCAAGATCTCGAGAGCGCAAAGGCCGAAGGCTCTCCAACTTGGAAATGGGCTATACATTCGTGTAAAATAAGCTCAAGTCCCTCTAGGTGATCAAGACGACGGTACTCAAGGAGCAGACCACAGGTGGGATCCATTACTAAAACCCATCATATGTACTATCCAGCTTAGTGAAATTAAAACAATTTCAAGTTCAGAGAAAACGACCGAACGATGTCCCCAAGACACCCTACCTTCTTTAAACGCTGTCCATTTCTTCAAACAGATTTACAAACTTAGGTCGTAGTATTTTGTACCAAGCAAAGCAGACTATCTTTGCTCCTTGTGGTAGAAGTACTGTAGTTTCCTCATTATTTTCATTAGCAACTATGCTATTCAAATTCATAACTCATATCACTATGATTTCATAAGTGAAATATTTGGAATATGCTTCAAAAAGACTTCAGTATAAAATTGTAGAAAATCTTTTAATCTGATTTACTGCTCAGTAATAATTACTTAGCTAGCTGCCATGTGATGTCACTGACTTACCACTGCTGGCTTTATTAGCTGGAGGAGTAAGAAGAGAAGACAACTGACATCCTAATAATTTGGAATTCCTCAAAAATACTGTACAATTCCCTGCTCAGCAATTCTGTTTGGATAGTTTCAATTTACTAAGTACCCCCATTGAAAGCACATTAACATGTTATTCTTCTGAAGTGGCAATGACTATATTTAACTGTTTACAAGTGAGTAAAACAATGCATCAGAAAACTTAGGGCAATGGTGTTCAACTGGCAAGTGTAATACTCAAAGTGTAATATGCTGGTCACAGAGCAAAAGTATGCATGAGTTCTAACATACAATTCACCATTTGGTTTTGTACATTATGCTTTCCTTCTGGCATTCTATTATTCTTGCCAAATGAACACTCTTGCCCTGAGTTTTAAGATGCACTATTTCACTAACTTGCATGCACTTAAATATAGTTATTGCCACTTTTAAAGAATTCCTGTTCATATTACTTTTCCTGAACTTTATGCTTTAATCATTGGCTATTATAAATGTAACTTAAAAATACACACCTTTGATATTTTGAGAACTTAAACACATATAAGCTTCTATTACCGCTACTTGTACTTTTCTTTTCCATTTATAATGTGTCATTTACTGTCTTATTCATGAAGAAATGTTATTTGACAATTTTCCTGTAATGTTGAGATATTTTGGGGGTAACTGGGGTATGTCTATACCTTTAAGAGTTCCAGCTAGCCCAGCTGGCAGTACAGAACTCGGATTGGGCAAAATACCTAGGTCTTGCCCCATTTTTTTTTGTTTCATTTCTACTTTTGCATATTCTTACCACATTTTTATTAATTTACGCCCATACCCCACTTGTCTCTTACCTTACGAACACAACACACTCGCAGGCTAGTCCTGAAACACCTTTGTTATCTTTGTCAAAATTCCCAAAACTAATTTCCTTAAGTAGAATTCTTCACCTGCAATTTCTTGGCCCCTGTTAGCTGGAGAAAAGCAGGTTTTATGCATTGTCTAGAGAATCCTCGCATGTGTTTGAGCAAACTGACGCCCTTAATAAACTATCACTAATACCTCTGGGAGGCAACACCTCCCGTTTTATGTCCGACAGACAAAATATATATATATATATATATATATATATATATATATATATATATATATATATATATATATATATATATATATACATTATATATATATATATATATTGGCAGGAGGAATTACAGAGGAACCTACAAAAGTCTACTTCCACTTCGGGAATCTGGTGACGGCCAGTTTAATAAAGCCTTAGCAACGAAGTCCCCAAATGGAATAAATCGGTAGATGGCTAAATATGATTTATTCAAAATAAAGGGAATCTTGCCCAACGCAGAGTTGCATCATCATCTTCAAAAATGAAAATTATTATGAAAGCAGCAACGACGTTATACCTTGGTCATGCAAGACCTCATACCAGTTATAATTTTATAATTGAGTTGTATAAGAAATACCACCTCTGTTATCAGTAGTTACGTCCCCTGCATGCCCCAAGCCCACCCCTTAAATGATCGCTGAAAACAAGTCACAGTGCTCCGTCCCTCGTTCTATTTCCTTCTCTTTTTTTCTGTACATACTTATAAAAAATATATGGTTATTTTTAGTCGGAAAAAAACGTACTGTTTTTACCCTTGTTCAAAATTAAAGTAAATTTTTATTCCTTATTCCAGGATACATGTTGCCATGTCAAAGATAAAACTCAAAATTCATATAATTAATCGTAAGACAAAAATGTGTTAGCACAGGGTCTTCAACAATTGACTAATAATATGTTCAGGTGAAAGTGCGCTTAAAACCTGTTACCCGTTTCACATTTGTTTTTTTTCTTTGAAACTGTGATATCCTAATACTGTTGACGGATGCAATGCACTGGCTGTTATAAGACGCTGAGGTACACTCTCTATATCCTTGTTTGAAACGGAAATTTCAGGGACTTAATATCGGATTTCCTTGGTGGTGATATTTCACCACAATATTCATGGATATGCACAATTTAGAAATGGACACCAGTCCGGTTTATGAGTGCTAAGAATCTCGTAATTTATAAGTGATAAAAACTTAGAGCGTAAGAACCCACAGTCAAAATAAAAAGATGGAACATGTACGAAATGAATTCAAGAGGTATGGCCTGGAAATCTCAGCTGCTTGTGAATGAATCTCAGTGCAAAGGAATGGGAAAAGAAAGAGACTGGATGAGGGTCATGTGTAAATTTATTCAGAGAGTGCAAACGGAATTAGCAGAGGAGTAGAGGAGTAGACATGTTACACCAAATGAATAAAATACACTGACTGACGGGAAAAGAGAGAGAAGTGGATTGCTGCTGGCAAGATTTAAAGCTTAGCAGTGCCATATGAGTTTAATAGTGTGCTTTTCACCAATAAATGAACTCTCCTAGGAAATAAAACACGTTTTCATAAAACTGCAGGATGTCAGAGAAATACCAAAAAGAGATATGAGAATTGCTGTTGGTAAAAAAAAATGGGAAAGCTGTTAGGAAAAATTATGTGGATAATGTAATGGGTGCAGAAGGCCTGGGGAAGACTACAAACAAACATAGGAGGGTGGGCCATTTAACAGTTTTGTGCTGCGGATAACTTGGTAGTAGAAGACACTCTTTTCAAACATATATCATAAATACACTAGAACATCTCCAAATAGCTGTCATGGAAACCACACAGATCACATAGCCATTAATCGAGAGAGAAAATTAACAGTTAGAAAATTAAAAGCACCCAACAAAAGAGTTGATATAAGATATATAAGGCGGTCAATTTGACGGATAACAGAAGCTTCAAAAGGCCTTAATGTACTTAAGAATTAATTGGGTTTTTTGATGTGCAATCAATAGTGAAGAACCTAAGGAAATAGTAAACACCAACGCTCACTACAAAGATAATTTTATCTAAAACTAAATGACACTTCATTCCTAACTAGACTCTTTTGCAGAATATGGAATGAAGAAACAAAGCCTGATGATAGGGCACTGGAACTCATACTGAAGGTAACAGAGAAGGTGACCTGACTGAATTTGGTAACAGCAAAGGCATTCTCGCTCGAGTCGTTTGTAAATGAAAATAATTTTGTTAAGATACATTATACAGCAGTGTATAAAATTCAAACATCCTATTCTAATGGCTTTTGTTGATTATGAGAAGTGATTTGGAAGCGCCCGCACACCAATATCAGAATGTTATTTCGTCACTACAGCATTCCCATTTAATATGTAGAGCTAACTGAAATTATCCACGAATGAAGTGTAGGCAATTAATGTTGATGGAGTCTTGTTCAGCGATTTTACAACAAACAGCAGATTGATAAATGGGAATGTTATTTCCCCTTTGCTGCTTGCCATAAGTTTTTCTATTGACCCGAAATATGAGAGAACAAGTAACATTTTAAATTACTACAAAAATTAGAATAATTCAACATCCATAAGGAAAGCGGGTCAATTAAACTTATGAAGACATAATTTAAGTGTTACGCTGGAGTTGATGACTAACAGCTGTTATGGATCACTGAAACAATCAAAGTAAGCACAATGTCTAGTGGAGGGAAAAATAAAATTATTCTCTGCGACTTTGGGTGTCACATTTGACTAACTGATTGCTAGAAAACAATAACATTCAATAGCAGCCTGCCAAGGACAAGCTAGTGTGAGAACTAAATGGCTCTCTCTCAGATTATATACGATCCCTAAAATAAATACACTACATAGAGTGCATTTAAGCTATATATATACACACAAATATATATAAATGTGTATATAAATACATGCATACATACGATAATGTTTTCTACTTAAGGGAGCTGTCTTCGTTTCACCGGGTAAAAGAAAAACTTGGCTGTGAATGCTATTTTGTCGGTGGGGAGGGACACAGCATATTTTGTTGATATATATATATATATATATATATATACAGATATATGTGTGTGTATATACACACATATACATAATGTGTGAGTGTGTATATATATATATATATATATATATATATATATATATATATATATATATATATATATATATATATATATATGATTATTATCACTTTGTACGTGATTCATTTATCACACATTACACAGGGTGTAGGTACCGGTTTCGACTTTATTTCAAGCCATTGACGAAGGACTGATACAGTGTGAAGTCACAAATATATATACTACAGAACAGTACTGACGAACATACACAACCATTAGGGCTCCATATCCCCACTCAGGCCGGTGTAAAACTCATTTGAAAAATCACAATTCTCAGGGGACATTGCTGATAAACAGACCATACCCACCTCAGATTGACAGGTGTCATGGTTTGGAAACTCATTAACATTACTACCCTCGTACTGTGTTTACAAATATGATAATCCTTTTTCATATATCTCTACTGCCTACCTTAAAGTTTAAACAATTTATTTCTTTTGATATGGGATGTATAAACTTGATCCTTTATATCAAAAGAAATTTAAAATTGTTTAAACAGATAAAATAGATTATCATGTGTGTATATATTTCCAAACTCACATGACACCTGTCAGTGTGGATCTGAGGTGGTATGGTCTGTTTATCAGCAATGTCCCCTGGAGAGTCTACAAATATATACCTCGACACCGGCCTGAGTGGGGATATGGAGCCTCTAATGGTTGTGTATGTTCGTCAGTACTGTTCTTGTAGTATATATATTTGTGACTTCTCACACTCTGTATCAGTCCTTCGTCAATGGCTTGAAATAAAGTCGAAACTGGCAGGACCTACACCCTGTTCTTATTTTTCACCTGTGTAAATATATATATATATATATATATATATATATATATATATATATATATATATATATATATATATATATATATATATCTCAACAAAATATGCGGCGGCCCCCACCCAAACAAAATAGCAGTCACAGCCAAGTTCATCTTTTACTCGGTGAAACAAGACAGCTCCCTTAAGTATAAAACATTATCGTATGTATGCATGTATATATACATATACTTATATATATATAGCTTAACTCGTGTTTGTTGCTTTCAAGTTGATAGTCATAGTTGAACCCTATATAAAAAATAAGTACAGTTGCACATGGCATCAGTTAACGACCTTACTCTTTGTGAACATATTTTTTCATCCTTTACTGAGTTAAAAAAATAAATAAAAAACTTAATTCATTATGTTAAAAAACGACGCAACTGGTTGTGTAATGACAAGACCACTCAAAAGGCCACATAGCATAAATGAAGCATTGGTCGAACAAAATGAACGTTATCTTATTGCAGTAAAATATTATGAACTAAAAATAATTACTAGCAGCGCAATAAAAGTAGAGACAGTTGAAACTGAAGAAACACAGCAAATGTATGAAATGAATGAAAAACAAAAATAGAAAAAAATGAACGGGGAAAACGTAGTGAGGTATATAAATACGCCACGGCAACACATGATAAATGCGACTCTGTCATGTTACGGACAAGTTGGGAAACGCTTGTGCAGGTACAAATATACAAACGCTTATATATAAAAATGAAAACAAATCCATGAATACATTATGATTTTTCTACACATTCACTGCCGACTGACAAACCTTTGGAGCTTTTCTTTGTATTTTGCAATATTTTGGTTTGCAACTTTTTTACATACACAGGCTGGGACATCATACCCTGAAACTCTTTAGTGCATAAAATTTTTCCTTCAGCCAGGTACTTAATTTTAAATGAACATTACTAAAAGGACCTCATTCAAACTGGATGGTATCTAACGGAGTTTTTTATTCACTGTACGGATACTTGATAATGTGGACTGTTTGTCCAAGAAAGCTTGTAACTTTTTATGAATAAAAAACTCCGTTAGATACCATCCAGTTTGAATGAGGTCCTTTTAGTAATTCTACTAATGCACAGAACAATTGTGTATGTGATAAAGTTAATATTATATATATATATATATATATATATATATATATATATATATATATATATATATATATATATATATATATATATATATATATATATATATATATATATAAACACATATGTATATATATATATATATACAACACATAAATATATATATATATATATATATATATATATATATATATATATATATATATAAATATATATATATATATATAATAAACTAAATTTTCCAAAAATAAGAAAACCCGAGATAAAACCCCGTCGGAAAAGTCTTGAGTCAATTTTTTCTTCTCTTCACATAGTTGTTTACGTCCGCCGACCCTAAACCTAGCCGGCAGCCCCTCCAAAATAGCATTCATCTGGAACCAAGTCAAGTATCAAAATTCAAATGTATTCTAAAGCCGTCGGGGGACTTCCCCGCTGCATGCACGCCTCGGTGATCCTTTATTGTCATGCCCTGTCTGCGTGTACCTTTCATCATAAGTCGGAAAGGGTCAAACCAGCCATACAATTCATGGGTTCCTTGTCCCTGCATTCGGGATTCGCTCTCCCTCGTCTTTTATGTCTACGATGCAAATATGATGAAGAGGGGAACAATTTAATTAATATAAATGGAAATACTTCTGAATAATGATTTGTCGTTGTCTTCAAGGACAGGATGTTTGCATGCATATATCACGAAGACAATTCGACAGACGATAAATTAAATATACCACCTAGAAGATTTAATCTTAATACATATTGAGAGGAAGATCCCCGAACAGCTTTAGCACAGTCAGAACATCAGTAACGTAGCATTATTTTAAACGAATCTTGAGTTCAGTTAAAAGCACCACCAATGGCTATGTTAAGTTCGCAGCTTTACATGCACCTATATCAGAGGTTTTCGTGTTACAGTATTGAAGTGTCTCTTTATCGTTTAACATTTTTGTAATACCTTGATTTCACCTTATATACAATATGTGTGTATATAATATATATAAACATATATATATATACATACATACATATACATACATACATATACACATAACATACATACATATATATATATATATATATATATATATATATATATATATATATATATATATATATATATATATATATATATATATATATATATATATATATATATATATATATATATATATATATATATATATATATATACAGTATATATCAGTACAGTGTTTAATTCACGTGTGTATATCAATCTCATAAGTGGTGTAACAAACCTACATACGATATTATTATTTTACGCTGATGATAACCACAAAATAAAGATAATTACAGCATAAAACTGAAGTAGTAATGAAGTAAATTATCACATTCAAAATTTCATGGTATACTTTCGTTACAAACGCATCTGGCATTACTAAACTGTCAATTTCTTTTATGGCGTGCATGATTCCATATTTCCACATGCATTTTTTTTTTAAGATATACATGGAACACTAATTTCTAATGAGACCAGACTTGGTCTTCAAGAAAATCATAGTTTCCTAATGAATAACCTTAGTTCTGTTTGGTCAGAAGATCAGATGGCAGCGATTCAGTAGTATTTCGTAATTTACAAAGATTAGCGTGAAACTCTCATCACGGTAACATTCTCAATTCTAAAACTGAGAATTACAAAACCCTTCACTCATTTTTACTGTTATTTCCTCATGCTGGTAGAGTTAAAATTTTAATCATTATTATCATGGTGAGCACATCTTAAAACAAAAACATTCCAAGTCACCCTTCCCAAAGTACATGCTTGCGTGCGCACGTATCCGCGAATACCAGAGAGATTGTTTGTTATGGTCATCGATGCCTGAAATTTCTTGTTAAAATTTCACAAGAAGCGCTCACTCAATACACACACAATTATAAATGCATTCATGTTTAGAATTATATCATACTTCTTACAATATTTATTGCATGTGACCAATCAGTCTTGTCGTGTCCAAGTGAATCCTAAATGTAAGCCATCATGCTTGGACGGCCTCGACGAAGCAACTCAAGCTTGTGGGGGTAAAACCAATCATAAGTTACTCAGTATCTCTCCATTTTAACATTTATAAAATACAGCATGATTTTTTCCTTCACTATTACAATCAAATTCTCTCTCTCTCTCTCTCTCTCAGAAGACCGCGGGAATGCTGGCTGACCATCAGCCAAGGGGAAATAATGTCACCGCCAACTGATAGCAGGAGGGGAAGCTATACGCCATTTTTTGATAACTGCTGCCATTCCCATCTGGAAGACGCAGTACAGAACCGCTGACTTGCCCTTGACTTCAGCTTACAAAATAATACGACGTAAATACATCATTTTCAAAGCTACCTGCTTTTTGTAAAAACGTTTTTCAAAAGTTGTAGGGGTAATGACAAATAACTAAAACTTTGGAACGATGTAATGTAAAATCAGCATTTTTTAATTTTCTGTTTTGCATTCGTAGATCACTTCATTTAGCGATATATAATTTTGCTCACTTAAAGCTGATTATATAATACCCGCTTCTACGATCCTCGAGTTTCCTTGTCTCAATGCTTCTTCGAAAGTGAAGAAAAATAACTGAAATTGAAAAACAAGTTATTTGCGACCTATCCTCACGAATCTTGCGTAATTTCTGTTCATTTTATATATATTTTCTACCTGCCTCTGAAGTCAATCCAAACAAATAATCCGAATAACTTGGATCTGAAGACTTAGATGAGGAACCTAAACATGCAAGGTAAAATTTTGCAGTACCCGCCTGGCTTCGCTGTGCGTTTGTGAGCATTTGTGATGCTAAAGGAATTTCAACGACGTTTTGTTTGAGATCATTTTCATTTGTACTACAGCAGCCCTGTAAACGAACATCCTTAATGATATGAAAGAAGACAGACACAGAAAATTAAAACTATTTACGAGGATGGCTTACCTAGTTTCTCGTCTTATAATCTGTCTCGGGGTTCTATTTATACGTTAAAAATAATGGATAACTTTCGTGAGGTTAATTATATACTTCTTGGAATAAAACCAAAATGAACTACTTGGAACAAAAATATGACTTCTTTGACTGTTTTCCAATTTATCATGATCTGTCCTTGACTTTTACCAATTCTGACTCCCTAATTTACTCCAATAAATGTTGTGAAATGAACTGAAAAACAAGAATGGATTATATGAGTCATCATTCTTTTAAGGAGTAACCTGAACTTAGTCTTACGTATAATAAAATTTATTAAATTCCTACGAGAGAGAGAGAGAGAGAGAGAGAGAGAGAGAGAGAGAGAGAGAGAGAGAGAGAGAGAGAGAGAGAGATAATAAATCTTCATGCTTAACCAAAAAAGCATCGAAATAATAATGAATAAAACAAAGGATTTGAGAATCCAAAACAAAGCTCAAACAAAGCAGAACCTATCAAAAGAAACCAATGTAATAATTGACTGAAATAAGATCCATAACAGAGAAAAATCTTTAAGAATCCTTGACGGAGAATAAATGCAGCGGAGCATAGGGGAGAAAAAATGAATAATTAGCTGTGTAAAAGAGAATGGGTAAAGTGAGAAAATCACGAAACTGCAGAAAAGAGCTCGACTCAAATGCCCTCCACAAATACACATCCCCTTTAAGCCACATATCAAATATTTTCTCAAGTTAAGGCAGCGCTCAAGTAGTCACGGATCTCACAGCAACCAGAGTAAAATAAAATTATTTTTGAATATATATATATATATATATATATATATATATATATATATATATATATATATAAAATATAAAATGTATCATATTTTATGCGTATATATACATATACATATCATGAAAAATGAAATTAGAAAACATGAGAAAATGAGAGAGAAAGAGAGAGAGAGAGAGAGAGAGAGAGAGAGAGAGAGAGAGATTAATCAAAGGCTATCCAAGACTCGAGAAGTTCATATTAACTTTAACCATATTTCACGTCAACCTGATAAAAATCATAAGAGGCCGAGTACTTCTGAGCTTAATTAAATCATCTTTTCTTAAGATTTTTAGAAGGAATGCTTTAATCGCCTTCCTAAATCTAACAGTATAAAATTACATTCTTTAAACTAACATACCCTGAGGAAGAAATGAACCACAGACGCTACTTAAAATTCACCGAAAAAAAAGAAAAACTCTTCACATCTCTTCCATATTTACATATAAAGATATGTGGCGTTAGTTTCCCTTAGTTCAATGAAATTTTTTTCTATAGGGGAGAGGGCATGGTTAAATTAGCTAAGTTACTACAAATATTTACCTACAAAAGTTCAAAGTCGAAAAATGGGGCACTGTGAAAATCACTCCATCAACTTCAAACAAATGGCATATGACATGAAAAGACAAAATTAATTCGCGTTATCTTGGAAAATATGGGTGAATGTGAAGCAGGGAATGCATAAAATTTTTTTTCCATAGAACAATTTCATTTTATTTCTATCTATTTATATCAAATGACGGTATTAGAGATGAAATATGAGACATATCACTACCAATGTTAAATTTTGTAAACATCTTATGGTAAACCGAAGACCCTAACCGTTCAATTTTCCCAAGTACAACGCCCCGAAATCTTGGTGCATTAAAAATATTTTACTGCACGTCTGTGATGTAAAAACACAACCAAGATTACGACACATTAGCAAACATTAGGTCACCATATAGCAATGAGAAATACAATCCATATAGCAATGAGAAATACAAAGTCATGAGACGCAAAAACTCAGAAGCATACCACAAAAAAGGATTTAACATGGAAAACGTTCGGTTGTACTTTTTCAGAAGATTTTTCGATGTCAATCACTAATGTTTGAAGGAGATACTGGCAATGGTTATTGGAAGTCAAGTACCCTTACCTTTTATAGCAAAAGCACAGACCGATGGAGGCGGATAAATTAAATGCCCATATCTTGCCCAACCCCGATGAAAACAAGAATAAGGAAAACGAAAAAGAGTGACTTTTCGTCTCAAGGAAAGCCACACCTAATGTACTTCAATTACGTAAAGTATATCTACAATACACAAAGAGTATAAATCTGGACAGTTGCCCTGAGATGTGCTGTTAAGTTTAAATTGCACTTACTATGCCAGACTCTGAACTTGTATTATTTGTAATTAACTTGGCTCCCTGCTCCTTTTTTTCTACTTTTCCTTTTTTGTCAACGGAAGTCGTTGCAATGGATCCTTGCTAGTTTTTTCCTAAGTGAAATTTCTGCTTGCCCAGTGAAACTGCAGCAATAATAATAATAATAATAATAATAATAATAATAATAATAATAATAATAATAATAACCTACGCATGGCTTGGATTGACTACAAGAAAGCCTCCGACATGGTACCGCACACATGGCTAACAGAACGCCGAAAATATATGGGGCAGAGGAAAACACCCTCAGCTTCCTACAAAATACAATGCGCAACTGGAATACAGTACTTACGAGCTCTGGGATACGACTAGCAGAGGTTAACACCAGGAGAGGGATCTTTCAAGGTGACTCACTGTCCCCACTACTCTTCATAGTAGCCATGATTCCCATGACAAAACTTCTGCAGAAGATGGATGCTGGGTACCAGCTCAAGAAAGGAGGCAACAGAATTAACCATCTGATGTTCAAGGACGACATGCAGCTGTATGGTAAGAGCATCAAAGAAATAGATACCCTAATCCAGACTGTAAGGATTGTATCTGGGGACATCAGGATGGAGTTTGGAACAGATAAATGCGCCTTGGTCCACATACAAAAAGGCAAAGTGACAAGGACTGAAGTGATAAAGCTACCAACCGGGAATAGCATCAAACACATAGATGAGACAGGATACATATACCTGGGAATAATAGAAGATATAAAACACCAAGAGATGTAAGACACGATCAAGAAAGAATATATGCAAAGATTTAAGACGACACTCAAGTTAAAACTCAACGCCGGAAAAATTACGAAAGCCATAAAAACATGGGCAGTACCACTAATCAGATGCAGCACAGGAGTAGTGGAGTGGACGAAGGCTGAACTCCGCACCACAGACCAGAAAACTAGGAAACACATGACAATACACAAAGCACTACACCCAAGAGCAGATACAGACTATACATAACACGAAAGGAAGAAGGGCGAGGCCTACTAAGCATAGAGGACTGCGTCAACATCGAGAGCAGAGCAGTGGGGCAATATCTGAAAACCAGTGAAGATAAGTGGCTAAGGGGTGCATGGGAAGAAGGACTGATAAAAGTAGATGAAGCCCCAGAAATATACAGAGACAGGAGAATGAAAAACAGAAGAGGAATGGCACAACAAACCAATGCACGGACAGTACAAAAGACAGACTACTGAACTGTCCAGCAATGAAACATGGCAATGGCTACAGAGGGGAGAACTCAAGAAGGAAACAGAAGGAATGCTAACAGCAGCACAAGATCAGGCCCTATGAACCAGATATATTCAAAGAACAGTAGATGGATATAACATGTCACCCATATGCAGGAAGTGCAATATGAAAGACAAGACCATAAATCACATAGCAAGCGAACGTCCGGCGCTTACACAGAACCAGTACAAAAAGAGGCATGATTCAGTAGCAAAAGCCCTCCACTCGAGCCTGTGTAAGAAACACCAGCTAGCTTGTATTATTAAGTGGTACTAACACCCACCTGAGGGAGTGATAGAAAACGATCAGGCAAAGATCCTCTGGGACTATTGTATCAGAACTGATAGGGTGATAAGTGCCAATAGACACCAACGTGACGCTGATTGACAAAATCAAGAGGGTATCACTCATTGGTGTCGCAATACCATAGACACCAGAGTAGATGAGAAAGAAAGAGAAAAAATTGATAAGTATCAAGACCTGAAAATAGAAATAAGAAGGATATGGGATATGCAAGTGGAAACTGTAACCATAATCATAGGAACACTAGGCACGACCCTAAGATCCCTGAAAAGGAATCTGGAAAAACTAGGTGGTGAAGTAACTCCAGGACTCATGCAGAAGAGTGTGCTACTAAAAACAGCGCACATAGTGATGCAACCCGGTACCCCACGCTATAAAAACCACCCAGTGGAATAAGATGACTGTGATAGACCACAAAAAAAAATAAATAAATAATAATATGATGGAAGTAGACCCTCTCTCAAACAGGTCTTATTGAAAAGGATGGCTGTATTTTGTGAATTTATCTTATACAGGATCTTTTCTATTCTCCTTATAAGATAAATTCGCAAAATGCAGCCATCCTTTTCAATAATAATAATAATAATAATAATAATAATAATCTTTCTCTTGCACGAAACAGTTCATTTCTTTCTATGATTCAAAGCGAAAAAGTAAAGATTTAACAACTTTCATAATTCCAGAGCATCAACATGAAAAGACGGTTGCGTTAGGTACAACTGTAATCAACTGTAGGCATGGCTCATAAGAAAATCTTAGATCAAACGGATATGGCATATCTTATACCATCACGAATAACTACCAAGAGAATTCTGAGGCGGAATTCTCCGGAGGTATATTTCTGAAATACGACTGACAGGTATATACAAAGAGGATGTTGAAGAAAGACTGGGAAACCTTGCCTTGCCATAAGGGGAAAATGCAAAGCCGTGTGGAAAGAGCTTTTTTTCGCTGATTTCTTGCAGCAGCAGCAATAATAATAATAATAATAATAATAATAATAATAATAATAATAATAAATAAATAAATAAATAAATAAATAAATAAAAACACCATTAACTTTCTACAATATCAATTTTAAAATTCAAAATTTATATGTATATAAAAATGGATGTATGTATGTATGTATGTATGCGAGTGTGCGTGTGTGTATGTGTGTGTTTCAGCACAACTCTGAAACGCATTGAGCAATTTCAACCAAATCTGGTATACGTATGACTTACTATCTCGAAAAGAATAGCCTACTTTGGGGTTAAGACATCACTGGCACCAAAGGGAGAGGGGTGGGACAGGGGGTGACATGTAAAAATAACAAAAAAATGACAGATATTAGTGTCTAATCCATAGTTTCCGAGGACGCTGAGATAAATGGTGACTCCTGATGCCCTCTAAGTCCAAATTCAGCCCCGATAGGAAGGGGGGGGTGGTTGTGAAGGGGTGAAAAATAAAATGTAAAAAATGACAGATATTAGTGTCTAATCCATAGTTTTTCCAGGTCGCTGAGATGAAGAGTAACACTCCCGACGCCCTTCAAGTCAAAGTTCAGCCCTCGATGGGAAGGGAGGTTGGGGTGGAGAAGGGATGAAAAATAAAATGTAAAAAATGACAGATATTAATGTCTAATCCATAGTTTTCAAGGTCGCTGAGATGAATAGTGACACTCCCGATGCCCTTTAAGCCCAAGTTCAGCCCTGACAAGAAGGGTGGGAGAAGGGGTGAAAAGTAAAATGTCAAAAATTATAGATATTGGTGACTAATCCATAGTTTTCGAGGTTGCTGAGATGAATAGTGACACTTCCGATGCCCTTTAAGTCCAAGTTCAGCTCCGATAGGAATGGTAGGTGAGAAGGGGTGAAGTATAAAATTCTGAAAATGCTGGGCAATGTAACTGAAGCAACTATCTTAACAGGAGAGAGAGAGAGAGAGAGAGAGAGAGAGAGAGAGAGAGAGAGAGAGAGAGAGTTTATCGGTTGTCATTCAGTTTTCCGGGGCAGCGCAAGGTTGGTCAGCTAGTTTAATATAAATGTAAGACTTCATAATAATAATAATAATAATAATAATAATAATAATAATATACGAAGAGGCGGGCACTAATTAAATGTGCTACCTATAATACGCCATGGAGTATGAAAGAAATACAAAACCACAAGTATGGCAAAACATAAGGTATTTGGAAAAAAGTTCTGCTCCTCTCTCTCTCTCTCTCTCTCTCTCTCTCTCTCTCTCTCTCTCTCTCTCTCTCTTAACCATGAAATTTTCCTCAGTTTATATTCGTATTCAGTAACTACTTGAGTTCTAGGGCAAAACCTAAATTACTGAAGAAACAGACATGAACAATTTGGTAAAATACTTAATAGTTACTACCTTGATATAACATTCACATTAGGTCTTCTGAAATCTAACAAAACGCTTCAGGACAATATTTTGAATATCGAAAGTATTCAGGAATTCTAGTAAAAATTAATTATTTCTGAAAGTATATTAATTACCTACACTTTTTTCAGATTAAATCTTAAAGCGGTGAATAAATGAAAATGGAGGGAAATACTTTGAACTTAATGTGTGACTTCAACGAAGGGCGGCGTTTCATCATAATCAAAGCCTTGTCTAATATTTCAAATGCTCTTATAATTTTCCGGCGTTTAAGGCTGTGCGTTATTACATACCAGGAAATATGAAGACAACTCCTCAATTTCTAATACCAAACCTTAACTTTGTGTAGTTTGCAAATGTCTACGTATGTACACAATTCCCACAGGACCTCGAACTCTGTTTGCGCATCATTTCTTCCTGAACCTGATGTCATTGTATTTCAATTGTGGAGAAACTTCTATGCCACAGTAGTAACACTCGTTTGACTAATCGGAAAGTCATCCCTATTTACATAATCTGTAAGTGCTCAAACACGAACAAATGGGTTTGCCACGCCTCCTCCTTCCTTTGCAAAACATGTTCCTCTCTTTCCCTTCCATACTTCCGGCGTGATGTAATTAACCTTCGAACTAAACAGGTGGTTCGCAATTATCTCAGATTCCTCATTCTACCCATACGTTCCTGCACATTTGGAATCTTTACGTTCTTCTACGACCCCAAAATCTTTCTTACGAGACCATATCACACAGTAGTAAATATTGTTTTGAATTCTAATCCTTCCATTCAACATCGTATCTATTTTTCCCGTAGGAGGGTGGTAGCATCAGCGCGCCTCATGCGGCGCACTGTGGGCATAACTTAAATGGTGTTTGCAGGGTCCCTTCGGCCCCTGGCTGCACCAACTTTATAACTTTTCGGTTTATCTCTTTTCCCGCTTCCTTTCTTCAATCTTGCTCTCCAAAGCTCTCTAACCATTATGTACTCGTGCAATTGTGGGGTTGTCTCCCAGTCAGATTGCTGTGCCTCACTTCTTTTGTATCTGGATCTCGTTACCTTACTGTTCAACCACTTCAACTCCCTCTTTTTACTGTTTTAAGGCTGATTTTCCCACTGGTTATGTCTAATTTCAACTGTTGATACAGCTGCAAATACACAAACATAGCTACAGGCTATGCTGCATAGAACGCGTTTCTGCTATCTTCTTACATATCATCCGCAAAATCTGTATTTAAATTACTTTCACGGCTTACTTCGTATTAACGAGCTATGGAATCCATATACCAAACACTTGTGTATAATGATTTTATGTGCAGTATATGCGTGCAGAACGTATCTGGAATCCGTCCGACAGAAACAGGCAAAAACTATTACATTCGCGAACTTGCTGAGAGAGAGAGAGAGAGAGAGAGAGAGAGAGAGAGAGAGAGAGAGAGAGAGAGAGAGAGAGAGAGAGAGAGAGAGAGAGAGCCAAAACATACAAAATCGACGACAGACACCGGTCTAGTTCGACCATTTGTCATCTTGCGGCATCCCATATATCAAGCAATGATGAATGCCACAATAAGGCCATACACTCTATGTCTGGCACTTTGTAAACGACAAAACTCACATTCCGGAAAAATTATCGCCATTTTTCAATATTTTCACTACAACACATGTAAGTGCCGTACCCACAAATAATGACTTTTATATATTTACCAAATATATGTTTACAGCACAACCAAGTTATACTCAATTATAAATATATATCACTTTCCAAAAAGTAAATTTTTACATTTTTGTCTATACAAACGCCTATTCTTGGAAACTGAAATGATTTCAGCTTGTTTAAACTAAAAGGGTTTGAAGCTTCATAACTATTGTAACAATTGACCGTTCAGCATCGGAATTAAGGGTGCATAATAGATCAGTATGCTAAGGTATATTAACTTCTACTGTATAATCGAGGACTATTTATACATAGAGATGTACTTCATATCTGTATTCCACGGGATTACAGGTACTTAAACAAACCGAATTTCAAAGATTAATAAATAGGTCCCTGAAACTATGTTCTCACACTGGATATGCAAGACTACATGCAGGAGGAAAGGAAAAACTATCTTATAACTTTCACTTGCCAATTTAAATTATGGCCACGTGAATATTTAACAGTTGTTATTTGCAAACACCAGTTACAACTTCATACTTTCGTAAGAAGAGGCACTAAACTTTTTAGACACAAATAGCTTGCTCACCGAAGTTCCGGGCTTACAGAAACCAAAAAGTTCCGGGCTTACAGAAACCAAAAAGTTCCGGGCTTACAAAAACCAAAAAGTTCCGGGCTTACAGAAACCAAAAAGTTCCGGGCTTACAGAAACCAAAATAGTCCTTTTCCCGGAATTAAGACTGCAAAATCTCTACTTAATACGGAAGTTCCCGGCAAATGAAATGAAATGCAAGGCTTCAAGAGGTAAATTTCCCAGGAGTGCATCTCGACCACTTGACTCGGCTGGCCAGATTAAAGGAATATAAAGAAAATTCGTATCAAAATATCAGCGGGAAAGAGGCTCAGAGGCTGATGGTTAAATATCAGATATTTCTGGCAGGAGCTGAGAATAATGGCACCAATTTAAGCTATAAAACTATACGGCATTATCATCCTTTGGTTTTACCTTTAACGCTGAAGAAGATGTTACCCTAACTCACTTTGGCTATTAACTAATGGCTAAAAACCTCCCGTTTTTCTCCCTTCCCTCCAACCAGGTTCTCTTTGTTTGTCTAGCAGTTGCGTGATGTTAGGAAAAGGAATTTTTTAATTAATAACACTCATAAAAAAGATGATAAGTCATTTACACATTTAAGTCGTATAACAACACAAACATACATACAATTATCAATAACAACAACAATAACATTAGTAATACTGTAATAATAATAATAATAACTGATGATCCTAATGATCGTGACGACGACGGGAATAACATATGCCATCATAGTTATGATCGCGAAGACTACAGCAACATCACAGTGACCGCATTTGCACCCGCAAACAAAATCCAGTTTTCCCCGGGTCTAAT
>NC_089761.1:56184272-56199272 GCF_040412425.1 Macrobrachium rosenbergii | reverse complement strand
AAGATGTTTATCTCTGAACAGCTGTACATAACTGGAAACTATAGAAAAGTATGAAACATAACAATAATAATAATAATAATAATAATAATAATAATAATAATAATAATAATAATAATAATAATAATAATAATATAAGAAAGTTCAAATTTTACCAAACACCGGAAATATTTCCCAAATACCTAAATCAAAAATAAAACTTAAACAGAATCACTAATTAAAAATCTTTAATAATAAAATTCGTTATAAACATTTTCCTATATATTTCACCAGGAAATGAACAGTACCTAACTTTTCCCTCAGTTGCGAGCAAGCGAAGAAATTGTAATTGTGTCTTGTCATGTTACATGACCATGGTCGTAATATAACATCCTGTTTAGGAACAAAGCTTGCCGTCATTTTTTCTTAACTTGTTGAGATCTAAGTTTGATTTGGTCGGTAATTCCCGCCTTGGTTAATTAATAATAAAAGGATTAAAATGCTTCGTCGAAAACGATAAATACTTAAACATTTGCTCAAGTCATCATTAGAATTTAATAATTCCTGGCATATGTCGCCAAAATTTCGACTAAATTATTATTACCTTCTTACTATCAACTCTCTCTTTGATCTTCATTAAGAAAAAGATGATCTCACACTCATTAGATTTGTTTTTTACTGAGACTTCATTACATCAACACAATATCCAATGTAGCCTATCGAGATCGTGGGAAGAATGTCAATTAATGTCCATTCAACTTACGAAAGTTAACACTGAGAATGCTGTTAATGCGAACTTGTATACAATTTAAACCCCATCTGTGCAATTTTACCTCTACTCATAAAACAAGGCGTGTGAGGAAAATGCACCTGTAAATATAACCTCAAGCCTAGTTCATTCACCATACCACTTCTCTCTCTCTCTCTCTCTCTCTCTCTCTCTCTCTCTCTCTCTCTCTCTCTCTAACAGTTTTATCTCATTCTCCGATCACGATTCTTCGTAAGGAGGGAACTGGTCCGCAGTTTCACTGATCCATACTAGATACTCCAAGCTCTTTACCCGTCTTCTCAAACTTAAAACAAGTGCTCCAGCAAAGGAAGGGCGAATAACGCGGGGAATAATTTGATTAAATGTACGGCACGACAGATATACAAGTAGAATTCCACAAAGGAAACCCATTTTATTTATAATATATATATATATATATATATATATATATATATATATATATATATATATATATATATATAATATATATATATATATATATATATATATGTGTAAAACCACAGGGACACGTAATGGGTATATGCAAATACAACATATGGAAAAAATGAAACATTGTAAATCCTGACAGGTTTCGCACCGAGTTTTTTTAACCCTCTGTACATTGGTGTGTATCGGCATCGTAACATACATGTCGTAAATTTACTACCACTATGTATAAGTACTCTAGAAGATGTCTTGGAAACTAAAGACGAAACCGGTCATGACTTATAACTGTTTCAGTTTTGCTGCATCAATCTGCCTGTATGCATATACATACATACATACATCATACACACACACACACATATATATATACACATATATATATATATATATATATATATATATATATATATATATATATATATATATATATATATATATATATAATAATACACACATGCACACACACACACACACACACACACACATATATATATATATATATATATATATATATATATATATATATATATATATATATATATATATATATATATATATATATATATATATATATATATATATGCCATTTTAGCATACTTTTTCTACTACACAATTTCTACTGAAGTCAATGGCATTATTTGTGAAGATTATCTTTTATTTCGACTTAATCAGTCTAATTCTTCTTTTTCTCTTCAGGAAGCTTATCAGGAATAAAGAAAGATTATTCACGTAAGCTTCAATTTAATTCCTATGGGCGGCGGACCGTTTCCTCTCCTATCGGAGACGTCTTCAGGACTAAATTACAAACTGACATAAACTGTTTTTATCATCACATGCAGACTTAACAGCTTAGCCTTACATGTTAGACATGATTCATTGGAGTGATGAATTTCTATTGGTGGGTATTATTTTCTCGCTGGTGATCTGTCCGGCAACAAGGGCATTTCTGGTGCTCCATACGATACGCCCTATGCCACGGCATGCAGCAAAGGGAGTGAGCGAGGACGTGAATTCCAACTCTGTTCAGTAGTTCTGATTTACTCCGTCACCGGAAGCCTCAGTTGTATTCGAGAGTGTTCTGTCGCTCGTTTTTCCCTCCGGATTCTCACAGACGTCCTGTGGTTTCCTTGAAGAGGGAAGGATCAAGTCCGTGTTTTCTCTATGTACCAACTCTGTGCCTTCTAATAATTCGTCCAGTGTTCGTTTACAACCGTGGGCGTCTACGTAATGTTGGAATATTGCCCCCTGGTTGCTGTTGGCTTGCATTTGTCTGCGTAGAGTGGTAGTAGTGCGACGTATTCGGCAATTGCTGAGGGTTTGACATGTCCCTTCAGGTACATTTAAATTTATATACCTCGTTGGTCGACTCCCACATCTCTCCACGAGGGGCAGTGCTATTTCGCATTACGAGGGTGTTGACCAGGTTCGGGCGGCAGTACACTCGTAAGGAAACACTCTTGTTATGATTTGTAGGCGTGGCACCGTTGGCAATTATCCTTTTCATGGTCTTGACCTCATCCTTAAACTGGCACTGATATGCCGCTCTATAAAATAATGAGACGTTTCTTGATGCCCGAGTTCGAGTCTCCGGCCGGCCAATGAATAATTAGAGGAATTTATTTCTGGTGATAGAAATTCATTTCTCGCTATAATGTGGTTCGGATTCCACAATAAGCTGTAGGTCCCGTTGCTAGGTAACCAATTGGTTCTTAGCCACGTAAAATAAATCTAATCCTTCGGGGCAGCCCTAGGAGAGACGATAATCAGCTCAGTGATCGGGTTAAACTAAAGTATACTTAACTTCTCTTGGTGCGGCAGACATCGTCGTTGTGATGTTGGCATACATGTCCACCTGTTTTCGTGAGCAACTTTCGATGAGACCGCTCTCGTAACCGTTGTTAGTAAGAAGCTGCCTTACACGCTCAAGCTCCGCATGAGTAGCTTTCCATGAAGAACAGTGCGCACTGCACGTGTTAAATAAGGGGCTACTAAGAGCGTTTGTGTCAGGGCACTCCCCACGGGCGTTAAGGCAC
The DNA here is from genome assembly GCF_040412425.1 of Macrobrachium rosenbergii. NCBI lineage: Eukaryota > Metazoa > Arthropoda > Malacostraca > Decapoda > Palaemonidae > Macrobrachium > Macrobrachium rosenbergii. The sequence continues at coordinate 56,196,047 of NC_089761.1, read as the reverse complement.
CGTCCCACATTCGTCGCCTTTTGTTACAAGGTTATATTGTGCCTACCTTCCTCCTCTTACACGTTTACATCCAAGAAACGAAGTCGGCCTTCGCTGCTATTTTCATTGGTGATAGACTAGAGGTTCTCTTCAAGGCACACTGTAGGCGGGTGGCTTCTTCATCAGTGTCGATAGCAATGAAGATGTCTTCTATGTCCCGGTATCACGCATATATACAGTATATATATATATATATATATATATATATATATATATATATATATATATATATATATATATATGTATATGTGTGTGTGTGTGTGTGTGTGTGTGTGTGTGTGCGTGAGCGTGTGTGTGTATACAGTGTGCGTGCGTGCGCGCGCACGAATAACTAACAAAGACAAATTCAAGAGTTCCAACCGTATGCGGTTTTCTAAGATGAAGCGTGACCGCAAAGAAAGAAAAAAGCTGTAGAAAAGACTAAAAATAACAGCAAGATGGCAAAAGAAATTGAACAAAAACAAAGAAAAACTCATTCCCTTCAAATGTCTCGAAAACTTATCATCCTCCGATTAATGAAGCAATTTTGGAGGTTCTCAAAAAACTGGGACGTGAAAAACATGCTCTTTCATCCTTTGCTGAAGCTTTTCGCAACTTTCCAGCACCAATTGGAAATGTCCCAAACATTTCAAAAACGATTCAAACGTTACATTGACCAGAAGAATTTTTAGGACAGATTGCAATTTCACAAATAAAATTCTTTCATTACATGAAGGGCATTTAGAATACCATACGCTTACAATCATATATACTGTACGTATGTAAATACGTATATACACACATATATATATATATATATATATATATATATATATATATATATATATATATATATATATATATATATATGTACACACACACACATACGATCACGTGTATATTATCACATATTCTTATAAGGTGTATTAGAGCACACGTTTCAAAACCTATCCACGGCAAAGACACTGCAAGTAACGTCGTGTTTTGACCTTTCCCTCATTCAAATCTTAGACTTCCTTCCGTGATTAGCCCTGATCTTCTTATATTCTTTTCAATTTTCAGGCCACGGTTACAAAAGGCCATTAAGTTTTCTCGTTCCCCTACCCTTCGCACAAAGAAAAAAAAGATTTACAGACAATAAGAACCGACTCCTCCCACTTTCTATAACCTCATCAATTTCGCTTTGTGTGTGAAGGATTTCTGAGATGTTGCTTTCAAATCGCCAACCTCAGTACTGAGCGACACAAAAAACCCAAGAAAAAAGAGCAAGAGTACACTGTACTATTCCAAGTCACCCTCAATCTTTAAATACAAAAAAAAATTAACAGTTGTAACCAAATGCAGTGCAGCACACTTACATCAACTGAAGATAACAAACCCCAACCATGTTTATGTATGTCCTAGACAGAGAGAGAGAGAGAGAGAGAGAGAGAGAGAGAGAGAGAGAGAGAGAGAGAGAGAGAGAGAGAGAGAGAGAGAGATTCAAAAGTATATTGCAACTCACACTTCGTAACGGTTAAATGTTATCTACCTCAATAAAATGTATTGTCAGTAAGCAAAACGAAGAAAATATCATGCGTAAATAGGATACGATTTCCTCACTAATGCCCCCGCCCCCTGCCTCACATAATGACCAACAAACTGATAAAATTCATTATCGAAGACAAAATGGCTCTATGTACAGGCGACCATGTAAGACAGCCTTGCAGATAAGCATGCAATTGGGAAGGCTAAGGTAACATGCGCTTGAAAAGCAGCAAAACTTGCACTTCAAGAGAATGGATAAACATGAACTATGAAAACATATTTACATAAATATTTTCTGGACGACTTCAACGTGCTAAACAGACCATAAAATCAAATATGCAAGAGAAAGATAACTTGAGATACATAAAAATACAATGATCCTCCACAAACGGCCATGCAATGAATGACACATGCTTATTGCAGGAAACATAGGTAAAAATTTGTTCGGATTGACCTCAGTGGAACGTGCACGGTAAGTCCACCGAAACGAAGAAGCAATTAGTACGACGACGTCACAGCAATTAACCACAAGAAATGAAGAGGATGGGAGTTGCAAATGAAAAGGGGTTTCTAAGCAAGAGAGGAGGTTCTACGTCACACATTTTACATCGTTGGGATTGTTTATGTTTTCTAAGTAAGGGAAAATGCGCATGTTAAAATACTATATAAGTATGCATTTGCGTACTACTTATACTTACGTATATACAATCAATATCGAAAACATTTCACACATACTGACCATAACTAATAAGAGACCTAACGACGTTCAATAAGGATAATACAGTTCATTAAAAATAGCTGAAACAAAGATAAGGTACAAAGCTTTTCGTTAATCCAAATTTTCTCTACACATTTTTCAAAAGAGAAAAATGGAATCGTACCCAAAGGTCCAAGGGTGAACTAAAACTCCAGAGATAAAAATACCCTCGGGGGTCCTATCTCTTGGTTTCTGTCAGTCTCAAAAATGCTTCGAATTCCAAAGAGCACTCTCCATCGACGGTGGCACTGTAAACAGTTTTCGCCATTTTTTAAAAGGAAATGGTGAGCATTGACTATCCTCTACCTCTAGGGGGGACAAAAGATTAAAAGGTCGTTTATCAAAGCACAAGCAAAAAGTTTTGTGAGAATTGTAATGCCTTCGAGGCCATAGAGATCACGTCCGCATCCGCTGCAATTTAAACATTTCACACCCAATAAAACTTTGCAGTATGGAGTACACGCAAAAGGAGAAGAACTGGAAATAGAAACACCTAAATAAAAGTTTTTCTTTGATATGGTATTTCATGTGACTACTTTCTTTTTATTTCAAACATCGTTTAAAACACTGACATACATACTATATATATATATATATATATATATATATATATATATATATATATATATATATATATATATATATATATAATGTCAACTAGATAAGATAGAATGGAATAAAAATCAGAACTAGATGCGATGCTGCAAAAGGACAGGACTGCTCTATTAACGTTTTATGAGAAAACTACTAACTAAAACCTAAAATATAGGTTACAGCCTGTGGGGCCTAAAAACGAGGAATTCTGTCCAAGCCATCACACACTGTCAAAAAAATACCGAACAAAAAAAAGGGAGCAAAAAATGACCACGGACTAAAGGTGAACTCCCTTGTAAGCTAAAATCAATTATTTGGAACTAAATCAAATATGAAAATTTCATCACAAAATTAAACTCGTCCTTTTCTTTACATTCTTTTTGGTCATTAATTGGTACAGCATGACAACTGTAGGCAGAAAGATGCTCAAACCAGATAGGACTATTTCTAGTTCCTTCTAAAGCTTCATTCATGAACACAGAAAAAATAAAATTTCATTTGGTGTACCACTGAAACCAAAAGGGTATTAAAATTCATCAGCGAAAGTGCAGCACATGCTGTTTCACACTTTTACTGTACATGATGACATGACTTGCTGTCGAGTTATTGCACAGCAATCGCAATAACTCTGCTAGGATGGACAGCAAAAGACAGGTGCGCGTGCAATATGAATAGGTTAGATACGCAGCGAGATATTAGGCACAGAACGTCACCCTCCTTTCTCCACGATGATAACAAACACCTATCCATACTAAACCCAGCTGGCACTAATCGAGTTGGCCCTACTACCGAAACCGAAGGAAATCTAGTTACTGAAGGATACACAAGGAGGCCCCACGAACTCTACATTAGAATCCACAACGACATCCTCTTCCCCTTCCTCCTTCTCCTCCTCCTCAATAACTTCCTTCACTTTAACATGTCTGTGTCATCAATTTACTCCTTTTTCGTAATGTCTTCCTTCTACTATTCCTCCTTGCATACTTCTCCTCTTCAGTATAATTCTTTTCCTCCTCAACTTCCTCCTGCTCCTATTACTCCTCTGTATCTTCCTCAATAACTTTCTCTTCATCATCTTCCCCCTCTTATCTCTTAGTAGTAATCTTCCTCTCCCGACTGCTCCAGCTCCTGCTCCTTCTGCACTATCTCATATCTTAATTACTTACAAAATCAGCGGATGGAAAATCTTATCAAAGGCTGAAGGAGGGCAGAGAAGAGCAAAATTTCAAGTGCAGAATTGGTTTCATGACACGGATCTTATAAACTGCGAAGAGGGTGATGGCATTCGAGATATCACTGTGCGTTTTACGTAATTTTCATTAGGACAAAGATTTCGCGGCATCAATACATAGGCGACACCAAAAAGGGAAATTTAATTCACTAAGAATTTAAGCATGTTATTGAAATTCTATGTAACGATTACATCTTATTTATCCAACTATTTCTCTCTCTCTCTCTCTCTCTCTCTCTCTCTCTCTCTCTCTCTCTCTCTCTCTCTCTCTATATATATATATATATATATATATATATATATATATATATATATATATATATATATATATATATACGAGAGTGTGTTGATGCCTTAACGATAAGGTTAAGTATTATGGCAAGATCATACCGAGAGTAAAACCTATGAAAGCCACAACGCAGGCAAAGTAAACAGTGCCACATATAACAGATAGACAGACAAATGTAAACAGAAAGACTAAAAACGAGAGAATTAATGGCGTATAAACAGATGATCATTTTTTAGCAACAGCTATGTTACCCAGTTAAATATAGTACTAAATAACGTGTAATAAGAATCGTTTTCCTGTAACACCAACCGCGGTGAGCACACTCCCACATACACAGAGAGAGAGAGAGAGAGAGAGAATCTTACAATACCAAACCAAGAGGCCCTTTATAGCAAAACAGAGAGAGAGAGAGAGAGAGAGAGAGAGAGAGAGAGAGAGAGAGAGAGAGAGAGAGAGAGAGAGCGCTGAATGATTCATATGACAGCTAATAAAGACCTTACATATACCAAAGCCTAGATAATGAAGTCTTAAAGCGATCTAAATCTCATTATATTTCGAACTTTGAAAATTAAGGAACTATTTATTTACTTACTAACTCCCATCACAGCTTTATCTAAAAAAAATATTCCTACCTCACAACTTAATCTGCAATGCCCTCACTTAATAATTTTGTAATAACACTTCTTTCTAGGCAAGTTGAAAATTATTTACTTTTCGAACTGGTCAATATGTCAGGATAAAAAAAAAATCTGCCAATTTCTTAACTATTAAGCCAGGCTTTATTGTAAGACAAATGGTACTAGTGCTACAGTTACCAAAGTGAAGTACCTTTAAATCTAAACATCAATAAAGTGAAGGAGTATTTACGATTTTCCGCTTAACTCAAAAATATGTTCGGAAAAACAATCATCCTTCGGACAATTGTCTCTTCATGCCGACGTTGTCATAAATCCAATAAGCGCTAACTTCAGATGAAAGGTCTGAAGCGAAATTTCAAGTAACCACAATGAAATTTAATGAATACATTAATAGTAAGTCACAGTGTCACATCATAACCATCGCCGCCTCTACCGCCGCCTGACCAAAGGGCTTCTTTGAAATTTCGCCACTCATATCTTTCTTGTGCTTTATCTTCTACAAATCTCCCCTCATTTCCAGCCTCCGGCCTCATACGTCTCAACCAAGGACTCGGACCTCCAACTTTTCTACTGCTTATAAGAGACCAGCTAACGCTATGAAGTATTGTTCTCCCAGGGGTCGTGCAAATGACATCATCATCATCCTTCTATCATCATCTCATCTGCATATGGAACTTACGCAATTTCCCTTACGGTGTTATTTTTAACTCTATCTACCAACTGACTGCTAATATTCTTAAAGCTTCATAAACACATCAACAAAATCATACCACGACTCATGTCCGCATAGCAACATAAATCTTATGAGATTTATCCATAACCTAACTAACGTGTGTAATTTCAGTCACTTTGATTTTTTTATCTTATTCAATCTGCCCATTGTATTTTCTTTTCTAAGTCTTTCGCTAAATTCCACTTCAAAAGAACCTTTATCAAATATCACTGTTGTTAAATATTGGAAAAATTAAACTTTATTCATTCTTTCTCCATCTACTGTTACCTTTGAGCATACTATATCTCTATTATTTCTGTTTATCTTAGATCTGAGTCCATCTTTCTGGATATATGGTATATTCTACTGTCCAAGCCTTGTTAATCTTGTGGTGTTTTCCTAACTGAAATAGCATCAACCGAAACATTTTATCTGTGCAACTCTTGTCCTTCCTAAAACCAGCTTGTTAATCTCAAAAGCCTTTTATCAATTTCTTTCTCAAGCCTACTGAGAATAGGTATAGTGATTGTATCGTTTAAAACGAACACAAGAACAATGCCTCTCTTGTTTCCAGGTTCAGTCAGGTCACCTTTCTTTAGTGCCTTTGCTACAGCTTTCAGTTCCCACCCAGTTCCCTGCCATCAGCCTTTGTTTCCTCATTCCATATTCTGCAAACCATTCTAGTTTGTATACACGGTGTCATTTCAGTTTTAGCTAAGATCATCTTAGCAGTGATTTCATCCTAGGCTAATGTTATTCCTCTTGTAGTTTCTTAATTATTGACCCTTCTTCAAAAACTCTGAATTCAGGTTTTCTTCATCTTCAGGTATCTCAGGCAGATTACATGTTCAGAGAATTGTTTCCAGCCCCTTAATAACCACCAGTTCAGCTGGTCCAGATAGCAGTATCTGGGTTAAGGTACCCCAGGCTACATGCGAACACCTGTTGCCTTGTAGGTCGACATCTCTTTGGGTAGGCTAAAGCCAGAATTGAATATTGTGGCCTTACTCAGGATGAGCACAAGAAATCATTGACAATGGGACAATGAATTAGGATGAGACTTCAGGATGAGCACAAGAAATCATCGACAATGGGATAATGAATTAGGTTGAGGTATTAAGTTCTTGTCTCCTTAGCTTCAACTCTGGATGCCTGGAAAATCTCCTTGGTTAAAAACCAATAGGCAACGGCTGAGGTCATGAGCCTTAGTTAGCTAGGAACTGTATGGTAACAGGAACTGGCTATTTACCCTTTACACAACTCCCTCATAAATTCTGCCACGTTACAGATGGACCCTAGTCCCAGGCATAACTGAGTTGCTAAGAATCTCCCAGTTTATAAATACTATGGATAAACTGAAAATAGGAAATTGGAACGTATGAACCTGATCCAAATCAGAAAGCTGGAACAGACAGAAAATTAATTCAGGAGATTTGGACTGGGCACCTTAGCTTTTTGTCAATCACAGTGGAAACGATGAATGGAAAAACAGAGAATGGAAGGGGCAATGTGTAAATTTATTCAGAGAGAAAAGATGGAACTGGTACAGGAGCAGGTACGAATTTTACAATAACTGACTGGAGAGCAATAATTAATAGTCAATGGATAAGTACTGGCAATATTTAAATCCCAACGGTGTGCAATGCATTAACGAAAAAACTGTCAAAATTAAAAAAATAGATTTTACATAGAGCAAATTGCAGCAGATGAAACAGATGAAATACTACAGATATAAGAACGATGTTGTTGGTGATAAGAATGCAAATGATAGTACGAATATTGAAGGCATAGAGAATATAATGGGCTACGAAGGCCTGGGACGGACTGCAAATGAAAACGGGGGGAGAGGGAAATTTATTAATTTCTGTAATATAAATAATTGAAGGTGACCTTCTCCAACGAAAGGACACCCTTAAATACACTTGGACATCTCCAGATGGAAACCTTAGAAAACAAATTGATCACATAGCAATTCATCATGAAAAAATAACGTTGAGGAATGCTAGGAGCTATAGAGGAAATGTCGGCAGTGATCACCAACTTGTCATGGCCACACTAAAGCTAAAATTACAACACGCAACATAAAGTAGACGGAGAATCAAGTTTTAATACTATAAAACTTCTTGAAGATGAGCATCATGCTTTTGCAGCTAGAAGTCGGTTTGGATATTTAAAATTCTAGAAACCATACCTCATGAGGAACTTAAAATTATATTAATGAGTAGTTTACCATCGGGAATGTGCATCAACAGCTAGAAAAGATGTACTGGGATGTGGAGTGACAATAAGGAAACCTTTGATATCAGATGAGACCTGGGATATAGCTTAAGAGACGAAAGCAAAAGGTGCATGGAGAAACTGAACGAAGATCAAGAAGAAATAAGAGAAAATATTTTGGCACATAGGCTGAGGATGTTCATAGTACCCTGTATTCAAGGAGTGGCAATGGTTCTTGTGGAGCCCACATAATTAGTAATGAGTTATTCATGGGATAAAAGAAATTAAAAGAGGAAAACACTTGTCAAAAGGAGCAATGGATCAATAACATCAGGAGAATAAGAAAGATAATGCTGGACAGAACATTTTTGTGAGATCATATATATATATATATATATATATATATATATATATATATATATATATATATATATATATATATATATATATATATATATATATATATATATATATATATATATATATATATATATATATATATATATATATATATATATATATAGTATATATATGTGTGTGTGTACGTGTTAGCCTATATAATGTCAGGCGTATTAAGCAAACATGCTTACATGCACGTACGAATATGTCTGTGTATAGACATAAACAGAAGTGAGAGAGAGATCCATATAAACTTGCCATTGTAGCTAAGGAATCAATCTTTGAGGAGGGATTTTATTTTGACCTTTTCACGCTGATAGAAGAACCGATGCAAAACATAATTAATCATTATTTCAACTAATTACCCAGTAATGCGAGCGAAAAGTGATCACCACTGACTGATATTGGATATCCTCGTAATAAATTCATGTCCAGGCCAAAATTATTAATCCACAAAATTAGATTTTATTTCTTAACGAGGTCCAGAGAGAGAGAGAGAGAGAGAGAGAGAGAGAGAGAGAGAGAGAGAGAGAGAGAGAGAGAGAGAGAGAGAGATCTATGGTCTTCGTCAATGAATCAGTTACTCAATAAGAAAGTATCCTTCCCGGATGAATACCTGCAGTTAAAATACAAAAAAAAAAAAAAAAAAAAAACTTGAAACTAAAAAAAGGATTCTACAGTTAATTAAGGACGGAAACTGGAGACCTCTGCGATCGTACCAAAGGTTATGCAGACAAATTTTAGGCAAAAAAAAAAAAAACATATTAGCGTGCACAAAATATGACAAATATCACTGACTGAAAAATATGTTGTAAGCTTTAATACACTTGTCAGTAAACGAATATACTCCATTCGTTCTTCCCCAACATTATTCTCTTTCCCTCAATTACTTCTATACAGGTGGTGCAATTCTCCCTCCGTACCTTTTCCAGCAAAAATCTAAAACATGAAGTCGACGGGGTTCGTGCATTAGGCAATAAAAAAGGGACAACTTCGAAACTTATCGAAGAAAAAAGGGGTTGTCAAACGAATAAAAAAAATAAATAAAGATGTGATTCGAGCGAATAGCGAAAAAAGTACCAATAACCTTGAGAGGAGATGATTGAAAGCAAACTCTGGAATGACAAAAGGGAAAATCTTAGGAATATTCCCGTAGGTAAGAAGTTGATGAAAAACAGACCTTCGATACGTAGGATATACGGGCGCAATATCTTTCCAAAGGGGGTTTCCATTCTTTTTAATCAAAAGGCAAGAGATCTTAAAGAAAAAATACCGAGATTGTTGTTCATATCGTTTGAGGACGCTTCGTAATCCGCGGAGCAAACGTTTTCTTAAGCATTAGCTTTCCTGAGAACATCGAACGTTTACTCTCTAACTTCCATGAGTAGCTGGTTACAGATTTTCATTGCCTAACATGCTTTTTCCCCTCTTATTGCACTACACTTTCTATCCCTGTGTCCACTTCGCAGTAACGTTTCAAATAAAATGGTTGATAATATTAAAATAAATTAAATAGCAGATTAATCATATGCATGGTTTCGTCTGAATAAAATACAACAGCCAACACAAACATGTTCCACAGGGGCTCCTCCCTTAGAGTCTCGTTTCAATGACGAGAGAGAGAGAGAGAGAGAGAGAGAGAGAGAGAGAGAGAGAGAGAGAGAGAGAGAGAGAAAGTTAAGTATACCTTAGTTTAACCAGACCACTGAGCTGATTAACAGCTCTCCTAGGGCTGGCCCGAAGGATTAGATTTATTGTACGTGGCTAAGAACCAAATGGTTACCTGGCAACGGGACCTACAGCTTATTGTGGAATCCGAACCACATTATAGCGAGAAATGTATTTCTATCACCAGAAATAAATTCCTCTTAATCTCCATTGGCCGGTCGGAGATTCGAACTCGCGGCCAGCAGAGTGCTAGCTGAGAACGGAACCCACTCTCCCAACGGGGAACGAGAGAGAGAGAGAGAGAGAGAGAGAGAGAGAGAGAGAGAGAGAGAGAGAGAGAGAGAGAGGGAGAGAGGATCTCACGAATGGTTTCTTGCCCTACCATTGCAATGGTATAGATTTTGATTCAATACTGATGACTCTCATCTGGTGTTGTCACTCTGACTCTCTGTCCCTCTCTACATCACATATGCGATCTACAACAGATACCTATTATAGTTTACGTCGACAGAGGCATACTGGATTTTCTGGGAACTCATCCATATCCTATATCTTCATCCGATTCGGGAATTGAACGCTGGTCATTCAATTTGTGCGTTGGACGCGCTACTACTGCACTGCGAGGCTAATGAGAGAGAAAGAACTGATTTCCCATATGAAAATCGATCTTTCTAACGGAACACTAATAAACCACTGAAATATATAAAATACAGTCATACACCAAATGAACACCCACAATGCACTGACCACAACTATAATTCCCCAAACTGGTTTTACGTAGTTTACAGGACAGTCTTCGTAGGTTGGTTTAATTAGAACATCTCCTGGCAATAAGTCATCTGGACGAAGTATGCAACTTGATAAACTATACAAGACCTCCTCTCTCCTCTCCCGTCGGTTTAATAATACGATTATAAGTTCACCATCATTAAAACTTTACTCCGAAACCAAACTACCAGGAATTTGCTGAACAGGACCCAAAATGATGAGATTGGCAGTCTGGCGTCGAGTCAACATATACAATATACGCTTTCTCTCCTTTTCCACCATTTCCAAAACTAACAAAAATAAAAATATCAAAAACAAAATAATGACAACAGAAACAACGATAATAATTGCAATTATGTACACAAAAGAATTATAATGGAAGAATGGTTCCAACATATCTGGGCAAAATTCAATTAAGAGAGATGACGGAAGATACTAATTAAAGTTTGACGCATCAAACAAACCAAAATTAACGAATAAGTGACGAAAACAATTAGAAACGAGGAGAAAACCAATGAAATGAACAGAAACAATTACAACCAGACAGATCCCTGGCGTTACGGTAAAAGCCCAATTAATATCATTCTTCATACCCAAGACACTGACAACCAAAATAATACATTATAACAAATATCAAATATTGAGTCTTTAATAAAGTGCAGCCAATGAGAGAACTAAACACCATGACATAGAAGTCATAAAAGAAACAGGAATAAAAGGTGAAAGTTAACAGTAAGGCTACACTCCTTAAATGCCCTAATTTCAATTCTTAAGGCAGGAAAGTCATGGTGATCTGGGAAAACAAGATAAACGGAGAGTTCCACAACCGGTTAGTACCGGAAAGATCAATGTAGAGCGCATATGGCTGCAATAAAGAAAAAAATTCACATAATCGCAATCAAGCATAAAGAACAAAAATGTTGACGGACGCTAGACGATTCATTTCATTACCGCCGA
>NC_089761.1:56171772-56179272 GCF_040412425.1 Macrobrachium rosenbergii | reverse complement strand
TTTTTCACGCAAGACTTATTTATCCGTCCATACGGCAAGCTAGCAAACGTGAACCCACAGAAGTAACCATCAAACCCGTCAAACGAGTCAACTGACAACCCAGATGGAATTTTGTGTTTATGGGGACGACAGTGAAATGACTAAATCAAATTTCCAGGGCCGTAAAATATTTTCAGTGCCCAAATGAGCAGAATCTCCGTCATAAATTTATCTCCCCATCACTGAGTTTCCAATGACCTGACCGCTCAGACAAGGATCCCGGAATGTTTGTGTCAGAAAGAAATGGCGCATTTGGAATTAGTTTTCAGCAATATTCCACCTTCTTCAGAATTCGACCAGCATTTTTTCGTTTCCTTGTCTCTTTCCCTAAACGCCGGGCTAAATACCGGTATTAAACTGCTCATCACTTCGGGGTGAACAGTTTAATACCGTTACAAGAAAAAACACCAGGTAATTTCTCGTACTTTACCCTTAATTATCCCTATAACCATAACCAACTAACCGTGTAACCTTATTTTACACCTAAGAAGAGTCTCATTTACCCAATTACCGCTACCACTCGTTCTCACAAAATCTCTCAACAACAACTCGGTTATAACCGATACCCCTAATCAGGAACACCATTACCTTGTTAACCAACGCAACACATAACCATCAAACGTGAAGAACAGGACCATAGAAATACAACATCTCTACGACTTCAGCTTCACTTCATGCACCAGGAACGGCAGTCGAAGGGTCAGAACTAGCGACATCATTATCATCGTCCTCATAAGGCTATCGACAGGACGGTCACCTTTGTAGGAGGAAGATGGCATCTGCGCCCAACGGCCCCCCTCCCTTCTCCAACCAACCCCTACCACATAAAAAAAAAAATCTACTAATTTAATTTAGAGACTTCGAAAGTGATATGTTTGAGTTTTGCATGATTCCATTCATGATCATCATCACTGTTACATTATTGCATTATGCACATCTAAACCGAAGTTTTATTTGTACAAGCTTATCAAGGTTTCTCCTCATAAACTCACTGTGACAGCAAAATTTATATGAATTTGCAATTCCATCGCATTTTTAGTACATCAAGTATATAATGTTAATCTATGTTCCGTCACTGGAAGACATTTCATAGAAGTTTTCCAAGGTACCAAAAAAAAAAAAAATGGCTATCTCTATTGCATTATTTTCGGTAAATATTTTGTACAGCAAAATATAATTTTTTATTTTCTATTTTGAATAACTTTCATCGGCCACTCATACTTTTTAGCATACCGAGATGAGGTAAAAAAGACACAACCTTAAAACATACTAAAATACAGGAGTGTGCTAAAATACGACAACTAACTGCACGCAGACCGATCAGAGAAACGTATCGAAAGTCAAGTTCTCTGCAAAATCACCAGTTTTTTTGTTTTTTGCTTACGTTTTCCACGCATAATGGCTTAAATGGCATTAAACTACGCATTTTTTACGACACAACATAAAATGTTTGTGTTCTGCTTATTTAAAATTATAATTTTTCTCTTTTTAACACACTGCAACAAATTACAACAAATTACAAATCGCTAAGCGCAAAAGCAGTCAGTACGATATGAAAATCAATAAAAAAACTTGCAAATAAAAAATTTAAACTAATTTACAAAATTCTTTAACATATAATATATACACACACACACACACACACACACATATATATATATATATATATATATATATATATATATATATATATATATATATATATATATATATATATATATATATATATATATATATATAAGAGAGAGAGAGAGAGAGAGAGAGAGAGAGAGAGAGAGAGAGAGAGAGAGAGAGCAAACCAATTGCATATCCGAGCGTGGCAATATCTAGGCAACACTATGTTTCTTTTATTGCGTAAAACATGCATGCTCCCCATTCCATGAATAACACTAATCCCATCACCAATTCCGACTCTTAACCGTGCGCCCCTGGCCAGGAATGGCCGACCTCGCAATCTGAATGACCCCATCAGGGGAAGCGAGAGGGAGGGGGCCGGAGGAGGAAACTGGCGATTTTATGCAAATGATCATCGAATCCTCTGAATTTACTCGCGCTACATCGTCCCGGTAACGGAAGACTAAATATTATTATTCTCTGTAGAGGATAACTTTGATTTTTATTTTATTATTGAAAATCAGAATATCTTGAGTGTTAAGGTGCTTCGCTAACTAAACGAAAAATTTTTCCGATATATGGAATTGAGGATAGTATCATTATTATTTTGTGACCATGCAACATCTTGAAATGCTACCAATTTGTGAAGCAGCTCTCCGCAGAGCAGCGTTCACTAATATTCAAACAAACGGGGAATATAATCTTGTGCGTTTTATATGAGACAGGGAACAATCTTGGTATTTGAAGCAGACATTTCTAGAAAGATCACGTAGGGGCATGGCGCTTGTAAAACTCAAACAAAAGCACATTTAATAATACAGAAATAACTTAAGAAACAGGAGGAGGGGACCACAGAGATGCGGTACAGGATGAAAGCACCAACATCGAGCGCATGCCAAACACAATAACAATAATAAGTTTTTTCAAACAACGTTCAATTCCTTCCAGTCATCTTCAAAATGAGGACTTTTTTTATTACTGAAGATTCCCTATAATAATCTGGAGAGATCAGATACGTCGCCCTAATTAACTGGGACCAATTAAATCCACTCATTGGCTGTCCTTCGTAAACCTGTGTGACCCTAACCGTTAAGTAATCCTCTCTCTCTCTCTCTCTCTCTCTCTCTCTCTCTCTCTCTCTCTCTCTCTCTCTCTCTCTCTCTCTATATATATATATATATATATATATATATATATATATATATATATATATATATATATATATATATATATATATATATATATATATATATTATATATATGCAATATATATACATATATATATATATATATATATATATATATATATATATATATATATATATATATTTACATATATAATATATATACATAATATACATAGGTCGCTGACACACAATGAACAGTTTTCTGTAATTAATGTAACACATCAAAGATATAAAAAAGATGACTGTATTTGTTTCCAAGAAATGTAGACATAAAGGTTATTTCCAGGCTCAATGAAAGATATGATGTGTGTGTGTGTGTGCGTGCATGGTGAGTGAGAGCGCATGTAAGTGCGTCAGATATTGTGAGTGTTTTACGACAATAAAGCATTATGTACGCCCAGGTACTCAAATAAGAAAATTAAGAGAACTAAATGGTGCAACTGATCAACAAACAAACATCCTCAGAACCAACCCACCATACTTCAACAGCGCCAGGTCAAGGCATCGTCAACTTCACTGAATCCCTACAAAAGCACAGAGACACGGGCAGGAGGAGGTACCGATGACGACAGTAGATTTGCACAAGCACGCACTACATCCAATAAATATAACACGGCGCTCAAAAATATTCGATTATGAAAATTTTAGTCAGGATGAAAACTTTTAATATAATTGTTCATTGTTGTACAGGTTAAAGACCAATGGTGAGATTATTAGATCCTAGCACACCATAGTTTTACAAAGACTATAAGGAATATACACGATGATGATAGGTGAATAGGTACAGAATGGGGAAAAGGCAAACAAAACGTGGGGTCTAGGGGTTTCTTGGGACGACGTAACAAAAAGCTGTTGAAAGACGGGGGACACAAAAACAGAAGTGGGAGGGATATCAAGTATAGACGGGTGGAGGAAACTGAATGGGGTGAAGGAGAGGCAGAAGTCAAACTAATCGGGTGGGATCTGAGGGGAACCGTCAAGGGGGAGAGAGAGAGAGAAAGAGAGATGACGGTGGGGAGGAGGAAAACAAGAGAGAGGGAAGTGACAGGGAAGGAAGGGAAAGGGGAAACAGACTGAAAAAGCATTTGGAGTGAACAAATTGAATCTACGCTAGGTAAAAAGGCCTTCACGTAAGTTATTTCTTGCTCAGACGCTGAAGAGGACGTTGTTGATGCAGTGGTTCCAGGTAGAGGTCGAAAATGTGAAAAGTTACGCAAGACAGAAACACAGACCTACAAACTAACGGGAGATAGACAAATGGATCTGAAAAGCTCATCCGCTTTCAGCTCAGGTAGCTCAAATTTATATATATATATATATATATATATATATATATATATATATATATATATATATATATATATATATATATATATATATATATATAAATAACAAATGTACAGCCGCACGTGATCTTTTCCTCTTAAGGGTGAATGCGTTTTGCAGTTCAGAGAGAGAGAGAGAGAGAGAGAGAGAGAGAGAGAGAGAGAGAGAGAGAGAGAGAGAGAGAGAGAGAGAGAGAAAGCAAGCGTCGAAATCTATTCTGGGGTACACTGAAAGTATTCCCTGAGGGAACGTGACACATTTTGAATATAGGTTACTACGCTCAAGTGCGAGAGTACATACCACAAACTTGAAGCTGGCAGGAAAAAAGAACCGAGTAATAATAAAAGCAAATGAGATTGACAGTACTGTACGAGTCTCCACACATACACACATTGTATATATATATGTATATATATATATATATATATATATATATATATATATATATATATATATATATATATATATATATATATTGATGTATGTAGCTTATGTATGTATATGTATGCCGGGTTACAAAATCAATTCTCTTAGCACCTGAGGGGATGCACAGAGCCTGGTTTTTCCTGAATCAGCTTTCCTTCTCCCCATTAAATATATTCCATCCTATTCCACAGTGACAACGGGTTCTATGACAGTTATTTCTCTTATCTTCTCGCTGGTTGCAGTAACCTACCTCTTACCTCATAATATTCTTTTCAAGACTATTTTCAAATGCTACTAAATTTGTACTCCTATTTACAATGACTTAGCAATATCTCAATTTTGGTCTAATCACAGGCTTAATCTTACTTGAGTTCGTAACAACGGTACGTTGTTATTCCAGAGAGGTCTAAGCATTCCAACTATCTACCAAGTTTTTCTCAACCCTCCAAATAAATTCGTATTTCGATGACCTACCACTTGAGTCATGCCTAAATACCTATTCCTCAATTCTCACTTCCGTCACTACAGAGACCACCTCTCGGTGGCATTCCCTCATTTTGGGTTTCTGACCGCTTCACAACAGGTCCTACCTTGCTTCATTCTCTTGCCAAACGATCTTATACCAGCCTCCTGTTCAGCAGAAGTCCCGCATATCAGTCGAACGTCACCAGAATAGCCAGGAACTAACCTACTTTTTTTTTCAATTGTTGCCCGGATTTCTTTCGGCAATAGATCAGTGAAAAATGAAAGCTTTACCAAAATGATTTAATAAAGGTAATAAAACCGTGCACGGCCGCCCCAATCCCCCCTCCAACTCCTAAGTTTATATGGATCATTAAATTTTCTATCTTCCATAACTATACAACGATTACCTTCATGAAAAATTAAAATATCATCTACAGACTTCTGAGGAAAGCATTCACCCAGTTCATATATCAAACTGTCACTTCTGTTGGAAGTTCAGAGTCCGGAAGTACACAACTGGCCACCTAATCCCTTTCACGCCTTACCACACTTACGGGACGCCGTAAGGCAAGAGCCCGTGCTGGCATATGACCAGCTTCAATTCAAAAGAACGTGACACTCGTGAGTCAAGATTGAAATGAGTGCTCGCACACAAAGACCCCCAAACATTTATATACATACACACTATATGATACAGTAATATGTGAAATTAGTAATCTCGGAAATTTGTGAAATGATCAATTCGCTTAGGAACATTTAATCCCAGAGGGCTGGTACTAAATAAGGCGAAACGGTGATTCATCTACACTGTTATAGTAAATATAGGGAATGCAGGGATTTCATGAAATACCTAAGGAATTTGTGAACTGACCAACTCGCTTAGGAACATTTGATCCCCGAGGGCTAGTACTAAACACGGCGAAGCACATTTGACCCTCCATGGGCTAATATTAAACAAGGCGAAACAGAGTAGATGAATCACGTTTCGCCGTGTTTAGTACTAGCCCTTAGGGATCAAATGTTCCTAAACGAGTTGCTTATTTCACAAATTTCCTAGGGATTTCGTGAAATACCTGGATTTCACATACTTACTGTAACATATATATATGTGTGTATATATGTATATATATATATGTATGTGTATGTATATATATATATATATATATATATATATATATATATATATATATATATATATATATATAATAATAAAAATATCCATATACACACACACACGAGATAACCTGAAAGCTCTATGTTATAAGGAAACCATTTAGGTGGGCAAAAGAATGGATATGAAGTCGTTCTCATATTCTATTCTACCTACCACAGTTGTTCCGACCCAAGTTTAATTATTAATACAAGAAACCAATAACCTAACTTTTTCTTCCCACGAGATCTGGCGCTTCCGCGGTATTAAGGGGCGGCTTTTTAGCACTCCAGCTAATAAATCAGTCCAGCACTTCACTGCAGCCTAAGAGTGCAGAGAATAAAAGGAAGCGAGATATTGAACATCAAAGAAAAGAGAATTAGGTGGCTGGTAGACATCTACAATTATCGATGTTCTAAACTCGACTTGAAACTTATGAGGACCTCACTGATGAAGAACTGTATGTTTGTGTTCCATCTTATTTTACTCCAACTTTTATGGTGAAGACAACACAGCTCTTACTACCATATTTTAATCATTTCAAAGATATTCCCCATTTCCTTCAAAACTCTGGAATTAATGAAGCATTTAGGAGCAATATTACGAACTGGATGATAAAAAAAAACTTATGAGCATAAAAATGTACAAAATAAGCACATGAGAGGAGTGCAACTTTCGTTCATGTTACTGAAAGCAACCATGCCATCAAATGGTCAGGGCCTAAAAAGATAGTAAAGAAATTTTTTGATTAAAGAAAGCTTGTGTATGGATAAGGACATGAGTCAATGAATGTACAAATTCGCTCCACCCATTTCAAAGGAAATACATAAAGAAAAAGATTTGCAAATGAAGCAATAACCTCAGATGGTATTGGCTTTACTGCTTCTCCCATTTTTATTATTTGCAAGGTGTGAATATTGTTTTAAACATCTGTAAGGTTTGTTTCTACCGTCACCCTAGCATATATATACTGTAAACTCCTACCACCATGTATCAGTCCTCTTCAAGATGTTATAGAAAATTAGGGCAAAACACGTCAGTACTTAGACTGAGTTTCATTTTCCCTCTAGTACATCAATATATATATATATATATATATATATATATATATATATATATATATATATATATATATATATATATATATATATATATATATATATATATATATATGTGTGTGTGTGTGTGTGTGTGTGTGTGTCGCAGAGTGAGAGAACTGGCAGAACTATTCTTAACTATCTCATTAGAAGAAACTCTGAACTTTAATCATTTCTTAATAACTGTAATGTACTA
>NC_089761.1:56146772-56166772 GCF_040412425.1 Macrobrachium rosenbergii | reverse complement strand
TAGACTACATATACATAAATAAATAAATAAATAAATAAACATATATATATATATATATATACGTCTATATATATATTATATGTGTGTGTGCATTGCGTGTGTGTCGAGTTACGTACGTAATCTCAAGCAACACACATGCAAAAAAGGCACAAACTTTTAAAAATGAAAACAATACACACACTAGAAATGCTTATCCGCAAAACCACACGCAATATCTTACGAAATCATATTCCTCCTTACGCCAAGAATCACGAGCAATGAAAACCAATAACGACCTTATAATAAGACATGTCTATATGTTTCCACGAGCAAGCCAAACACCCGAAGCTGTCGAGTTCCCTTTCCGGAATAACACTTCAGCTAAACCTCAATATGATTATTTTCCCTTATGAAGCTCAATCGCGGGAAGGTCGAGTCCCCTCTCGCTTTCTTTTGATTTTACTTTTTATTGCTGAAATGGCAAAAAAATCAAAATAAATGGCGCTTTGCAAAGGGAGTAACTTTTATAACTGATATCTTTACAACTCATAAAAGTACCTCTCTCTCTCTCTCTCGTTTTATATTTGTTCATTTTACTGCGATCTCTCTCTCTCTCTCTCTCTCTCTCATTCGTTTTCTATTTGTTCATTTTACTGCGACATCCATCCACTCCGGGGCACAATTTGTCCTCTTTTGTAAATGTTAAATTTTTAGAGAACTCTAAAATAATGTCGTCCAATTACGCTAGTGTGGGACAGGTGTTTACGCACACAGACAAATAATATAAATAAATTAAACGCTACAGAAAGTATATTCAACATAGTACAAAACTGAAATCCTTCCACCTCCTAAGGGGTGGCGACAAATAAATTCAGTTTTAATGAAGGAAAAAAGTGCAAAAAATAAAAAGTAAATGAAAAAGTACGAACGCAACGCTCAGTGTGTTTCCCCTTCTTAGTAACAACCCCATTAAAAGAGATTTTTATCAGAAGTGGCTTCATTAAGAGGAACCCTTAAAAAGGCTGAAGGGAAATAAATCTATAGAATACCAAAAAGGTGGCAGGATACGCCTTACGAATGGCTTCGGGGGAAAAATGTCCATAGCAACAGCAAAGAACAAGATATGGCCCATTTAACGAGGTACTTTGAAGATTTTTTTTTTTAAGAAATTTCTCACATTTATTTCCTTTTCGAGCATTTTCTTCCCCCTTTCCATCTCTTTTCATTTAGAAAGGAACTCCCCATATTTTGTCAATATCCAGGGGGGATTTCTCAACCTTCTTTGGTGAGCATAGTTCTTATCCATTTTCCTACCGCAAAAAGGCATCCTTGTGGTTCCTCCCATTTTGTGCAACCACCATCCTGATTCCCATATCAAGTTAGTAATTTTTACTGTTTGTCTCATTTTGAGATAGCATTTCTCATCCTTCGCCATTTCCTACAGGCACTTCTTCTCCCTCACTTCGTTTCTTAAAGGCTTTCGTCTATTCGCATTTGTGATTTGGTCATATCCTTCCGAAACTTGGATCTCTGTTAGTTGGGTAACCCACTTGCTAGTCGAGAGTGGCAGCTCTGGAGGCATGAGAGTACATAGGCTATCCTCTAGGAGCGCAAGGATGAGATGGGAGCTGTTACAATGGTTTTAGGGTCGCATATTCCGTTTAAATCCAGTGATATACTTTATTTTCTTGAGATTTTCTGCTTTCTTACAGATATGAATTACAGCAAACGTCTTTGATTTTTTATATAAAAATATGAATACATGGCGTTCAAGTACTTTACATGTGTGTGTGTGTGTGTTGAGTGAATGAGCAATCTTTGTAACTTTTTTGTTAGGATTTTTATTTCATATTGTTTTACATAATTGATATTTTTAGTAGAAACGGCCATTTTTATTTAACTCGTATCTACAGAATCCAATCTATGAATCTGTTCCTCTTCATATTGTAAGAAAGAATTTCACAAAGTTTTCTCCATTCCATGAAGGAGTTTCTTATTCACTTTCCAATTTTGAGCAGCCACACTCTCCTTCTTCCCACATTGTAAGGATATTTATTATTGTTCTTGAATAGCACGAATACCTTTGTATTTCTCTCGTTTTTTTTTAAAGGCATTTTTGTTCCTTTCCCTTTGAGCAAGCACATTTGTCGCCTAAAATGTCAAAAATCAACTTTTCTTCTTCTTTCTATTTAGCAAGGACAGTCCTCACCATTATCTTACCATTCAGAAGAAGAGTTACTAAACCACTCTTACTTTCACAGAAGGCGCCCCACATCCCCCTTCTCTCATTTAAGGAAACAGTCTTCAGCCTTACTTTATCTCATATTCCGACCAATTATAAGAAAGCAATCTTCATTTTTACTTGTCCTCCCACTTAAGAGAATGCCTTTCTCATTTCCCTTCTCATTTTGAAACGTTATCTTCAATCTTCTTCTTCCCGTCTGAGAAACATTCCTCTTATCTCATCCTCCCTTTTAAAGAAGGAATTTTTCATCCTCTTTTCCATTTGGAAAAATCTTCCTCGTCCTACAATCCATCTAAAAAGAGAATTTCCTATCACTTTTTCCAATAAGAGGGGGCATATGTCATTCTACTTCCGGCAGCTATTTATCATTCCTTTTCCTGTTTTCTATACATACATTCATTCTCTCTCTCTCTCTCTCTCTCTCTCTCTCTCTCTCTCTCTCTCTCTCTCTCTCTCTCTCTCTCTCGATTTCGCTTAGGCCTTTCGAAACCTAACTTGATTTTCGTGAAAGAATTCTTATCCATATTCCCAATTTCTGAAGTCATTTTCAAATCTCTTTGTATTTCTTGAGGACAATTTCACATTTCTTGCAATTTACCCGTGAGAGAGAGAGAGAGAGAGAGAGAGAGAGAGAGAGAGAGAGAGAGAGAGAGAGAGAGAGAGAGAGAGAGAGAAATTCAAAACGAAGTGAGACATTACAACGAAATGAAACATATGTCAAGACGGAGCTCTTCCAAGAACCAACAGCCGAAGAAAAACTTGGTTGGCTGCCCAACTGCTCAGCACATAAGCAATTAAAGTTTTTTCTAGTCCGCTGGACGACTCAACCCATCCTCCTTTGCCATTAGAAGTTTTCTATGGAATTGGAAATGAAATAGTTTTCCATAAAAAAAAAAATACTTCAACGCAAAAGCATTCCGAGTAAACGGTTAACGGGTTAACTCAATCCCAGACATTGCCTCACACACAAAAGTACACACCCATAGCGTTCTAAACATACATAAGAAAACAAAGCATTCAATAAAAAATTTCGCATCAGAATCCACACACACACACACACACACAACACATACACACACACATATATATATGTATGTATATGTATATATGTATATATATATATATATATATATATATATATATATATATATATATATAACTTTATCACATACACAATTGTTCTGTGCATTAGTAGAATTACTAAAACCTCATTCAAACTGGATGGTATTTAATGGAGTTTTTATTCAAAGTTACAAGCTTTCTTGGACAAACAGTCCACATTATCAAAGTATCCGACAATGAGCAAACGCATATAGCTGTATATATCTGTGTGCTGGGTACTCCCATAATCATTTCCTGCCTCACCCTCTCTTGACAAAAGATGTACACACCTCTTGCGTTTTTTCTTCGTTTCCTTGCTACTGTGGAGTATATGATTTTTCTAGATAAAAGCCGTTTCCGGTGTTCCCTGCCATCGTGTTGTTGGCATATGAAACAAAGTCTAGATGTTTTTGTTGGTGTTCCTGTAAAAAATTTTCAATCATTTTCCCAACAGTGTTTGGCAACTGCCGACATTATAATGCAACAGCAACATCTGCAAACAAAATTACACTGCAAAATGATCACAGAATAGACTGGGAAAATATGAGTTTTCTGTACAGGAACACCAACAAAACATCTAGACTGGTTGTAGAGAACGCTCTTCATAACTTGCGCCAACAACACGATGGCAGGGAACACCGAAACGGCTTTGAAGACAGCATATCTAGAAAAATCATTACTCCACAGTAGCAAGGAAACGAAGAAAAACGCAAGAGAACGCACGGAAAACGGACATCTGGAACCAGGGATCAGAGAAAGACCAAGGTCAAGAGAGGGTGGAGGTCACACAGGAAGAGCTAGGCGATTATAGGATTAAAAGTACCCAGCACACAGATATAAATACAGCTGAACTTTGCTCATTGTAATGGATACTTGATAATGGGACTGTTTGTCCAAGAAAGCTAAACTTTTTGAATAAAAACTCCATTAAATACCATCCAGTTTGAATGAGGTCCTTTTAGTAATATATATATATATATATATATATATATGAAGCTAAAGGTGATAACGTAGCAAGTAGCTACATAATCATATACATACTGTGAGCCATCTGCAAACAAATTTAACACCAGTGAGATCAACGTCGAGTTAACACTGTATCGTGAGAGAAGTTGCATGGCCCAGTACCAGCTGAAAATGGATTAGACCAATTAATAAATTACGTGGCCGTAGATTCAGGCACTCAACGTTACTTCACTGAACTACCTACATCGGAGGCTCAACATCACAGAGATTTATTAAACCACATTTTCCTTACGACCAAACACTAAAAACATTAATATCGATTTTTCTGGCTTCTTTTGTTCAAAAACCATATACTAAATATATAGATTTAGCCCAAAAGTATATGGAGAGAGAGAGAGAGAGAGAGAGAGAGAGAGAGAGAGAGAGAGAGAGAGAGAGCCAATACCTCCTGCCGACAAAAGCTATCTAATTATAAATGTTAACAAAACGGCTGATGAATTTAAATTCGCCGGCGATCAGCAGTTCATTGAAAACAGGGTATGGGAAGGGAGGTTACTACGACCAAGAGTGCAGGTTAAAATCATTTGACGGTACAATATCATCCTTGAAAAAAAAAAAAAAAAAAAAGCGGCCTTGCCGATCCAATTGTGCAAACAGGCGGACTTAGATCACCTCGTTGACTTAATAGGTCCTCTCTTTTGTCCACGGCCAGTTCAATTTAGGACCTCTCTCTCTCAGATAAACACCGCCTGAATAAAGAGGTAATTATCGAAATTATAACAACAGATACTCTATACGAAAATGAAAAGTCGAGGAATATATTAGAATATGAGAATGAAGAAAATATTTGAACATGAACATTTGTTAATCTTCTTCAAAAAATACACTAAGTAATTTGAAAGCTAAGAACTTCTACATTTAAAAAAGTATCTAGACTCTAGAGAATCACAGTTCCCACAAATGAAACGGTAAACAAGGGATCCAGAATAATTCTTTTAAGAGAACGAATAATGGCCTGGTGAAACTTTAAATCAATAGTCAGTTTTAAACGGGCACTATTTATCGTGCTGTTCACGGGTGAAAGGTATGGGAAATTTACAACAGATAGAAAACAAATAATTCCCTATAAATTGTTCTCTAAGTTCTTGAAATACCCCACGTTAGATCGAAGTAACGGTTGGATATTCTAAAAGAAAAAAAAAATAAACAGGAATGCGCTATTCTGACAAAATTTGAGGTCTAAAAGATGCTTTGCAGTTAAGTTTGACAGGCTTTGAACCTGCACGTTTTATAACTTCTCTTTGAAAAGAGCTTTGGAGTAGAGTTTAAACATTTTTCGGGTACAGTTTCGGAGACGTCTCACACTACAGTTTGAAAAGAGTTTCGAAGACAGTTTCGGAGTTGAATTTCGTTTGGAGCAAGTTTGGAACAACCTTAGGACGAGGATTTGAAAGTTCTGGAGCAGTGTGAGAGAATTTTGGAGTATTTTGAAAGGGGATTCACTGCAATAAAATATGGAAGAATCCCTGAAGTAAAATGATGTAAGAGTTTGGACGCAGAGTTTGAAAAAATCAAGGGACTGAAAGGTAGTTTGAAATCATTTTCACAATAATTTGGTTTTCATGATTAGAATATGTACTGCTGCTGGGAAAAACAAAAATCCCTATCAAATCAAGGATTATATTACCCCCATCACAAGCTTCAAAGTTCTCTAGCTTCGCAAGAAGAAAAAAAGCTGCTTGTATCTTTAATGTATAGTATAGTAAAAACAGTAAAACGCCTTTTATGAGAATAAATAAAAACATCAAGATGTATATACAGTAAGTATTACAGTATATATACCTGCATCAGTTCAAACAAACAAACGCACAAAAAATACACACATGCATATATATATATATATATATATATATATATATATATATATATATATATATATATATATATATATATATATATATATATCACTTATATACATGAGTATTGGTGCACATATACATACAATAATTCAAACAGACAAACAAACAAACACACAAACACGCACGCACACGCACAGACACACACACACACACACACACACATATATATATATATATATATATATATATATATATATATATATATATATATATATATATATATATATATATATATATATATATATAAAACTCAGATTAAAAACTAAACACAACCACTGATGCATTTCAAACTATTTCCACATCTCTTGCTGACATTAACAGTAAGTTTCATAACGCCCGAGAGAGAGAGAGAGAGAGAGAGAGAGAGAGAGAGAGAGAGAGAGAGAGAGAGATCCAATAATATGCGTCAGATTTCATCATTTCCAAAAAAGAGGAAGAGAGACGCACACACTGTGAGAAAAAGAGCTTTCGTCGGTTGTCAGGCCGCGTTTTCCCGACACGGTCCAAAGACCACTTTAATGTGATGATTCACATTAGCCCGGTTCGTAAAACACTGCTTTAATGGATTTGACATCAAAGACGGCTAAGGAAGTTGAAAGCAATACAGGGAGCTGACGGCTGGACGGAAAATCATAATAAGGCACAACAAATATAATCAAACTTGGAGCTCACAAGTTCCGAAGAGTTTCTCTCTCTCTCTCTCTCTCTCTCTCTCTCTCTCTCTCTCTCTCTCTCAGAGATGATTTAGGGCAAAATAGAAAGTTGTCGTATCAGAATACGATTCAATACAATAAACAGATTAGTCTACTTAAATGAACAAGAACTAATCCCTAATTTTGAGCTGGCAAATACCTATAAATACCCGTCGACTTTTCAAAGCTAGAAAAAAAAGAAAAAAAAAATAACGAAAGCTCGACAGGTACTAATTCACCTTAGGTGCCAGCGGGAGAGTTAATGCGAAAGGAAAAAGAGAGGGGAAAAAGCACAGCTCTTGTTCTTAATCGACCTGGAAGTTTTGTAGGCCTAACAAAGATAGTCATTTGATCTCATCCCGAGGAAAGTCTTCATTCCTGTGAGTAATCCGAACCTTACAAGATAAACAACTGTTTGCTTGAATGATTTATTCCAATACAGACCTAAATGTCCAACAAATTATCAAATGACTTACTTTGATAATCATTACTAAATGGTAACAATATTAAAGTTTATCAAAAATACAAAATTATTTACTAAAATCTACGTTTAATCGCCTTCAGATTTTACTTTCCAAATTCGTTTACATGTAACTGCATACTGAAGAGGCAAAAAACACCTGCATTATTCAAGTGCTATATAACCCTTGGAAAATAAACTATTCAAGTGCTATATAACCCTTGGAAAATAAACAACTTTTTTCAATAGATCCATTTTACATTTTATCCAAAAACTATAAAAAAAACTGCTATAACAGCAAACAATCAAAAAGTATACTACTGGGATATCACAACAATTACCAAATATTATCCTTCTCAAGTTAAGATTCGACCTATTAAAATACACCGTGTTCTAGTCCCTGGTCCGTTGGTGATCTAATCATTACACTGGTAATGGTAGTCAATTTGTCCTTGATATTAATATCAGTGCTTTTTTTTTTGTAGTTGCAGCTCTATCTCACCTGTTGCTCATTTCATATCTCTACCTTTACTTTCAAAGCTTAAAATTTGTTTTGTATAGCTGAGGGGCAACGCTAACTTTTCAGTCAAAACATTGAAGAGAAACATAACCAAATCTAACTTATGCAAAACTAATGGCTATGTCTAATTAAAACAGTTCTTGAAAAAAAAACTGACGCACGATTCAACTTTACATTTCACTGGCGCTGAGGCAAAAGTCACAAAAATGGCAATTTCACCGTCTAACATAAATATCTTCTCGGCTTTTCCCAACATCACCTCGCCTAATTATATAACGTTACGCTCTAAAGACAAGGCGCCCTCTCTCTTAAAATGATGAATAAGATCTATAATTGTTCGGGGAATAATTGCAGAAATAAAATTATTACCATCTGGATGCAGGAACTTGCATAATGATAAAAACCTGAGGCAAAACAACAACAATAATTATATTACTGAAAATAATTATGATGCCAACAATGACAATTATCTTAAAAAACTATATCAAAGCAAAAACAGCAATTAAACATAATAAGCAAATGATATTACTGAAAATCCTCTCTCTCTCCATTAAAACAGAAAAGTTGCCGAAGCTTACACCTGATCCCCAAACACTGCAGGTAGGTAGGCATGCCTGTGCTTTGGACTGCATTAGCTTAATCAGATAAAGGCCACCACTACTAGGTTATCACGCTTCGGCCATCGCTCCACGTTCAGAGGGTAGCGAGCGCCAAGTGACTCAGGCAGCTGGAAATAAACATTAGCCACACTATTCGCTACCTGATCTGGGGTTAGAGATGGGGGTTTTTACATGAACAGTAGGATAACGAGTCGCGTGTATAATCAAATACTGTCAGTTCAGAATACATAAAGACTTATTATTCATCACATGATGTGTGATTTGGTAGACAAAATGTGTGTAAGCACTCACAGTGCAATCATACCAGTTAAAAATACATAACGGCTACAATTTATTTACATGATGTGTCATTTTAAAATAAAAAGTCGCGTATGAACTCCAATACAATCAAATTGTTAAAAATGCCAAAGCTATCATTTATTTATATGAGACGTGTGATTTTCAAGTAAAATGAGTATTGCACAAATGCTCTAACTAGCTGACAAATATTAAAGTTTGTATTCATTCAAGTACGATTTAGCAGAAGCAAACGAAAACTGCATATATTTCAACACAAACACAAATTCGAAAATTATCACAGCACCATATTTACCCACATCATGAGATTTAAAATAAATTATGCTTACTCGTCCAGTCAGGTGATTCCAAACGAGTAAAAAACTATTTTTTAAACTTCGACGCAAAGTGTTTCATAATTCAATGATTCTATGCATGGCAAATCACCAAATCTACTTTGCTTATTCAGAGAAGGTATTTTGTATTTAATAACAGTTAAGTACACGCTGAAAAATACTACATCAAACAATATTAAAGGGTAATTATTTATTTTTTTTATGCTGCAAGACCGAAATACAAATTTTACTTTACAACTGCATAAATATTAAAATCTATCTAGTATGTCATATACTATTGCGATTGTGCATTTTGCTAATGCCGTGGGATTTTTCAAGGCTAAAAACATGCCACTAAGAAAGTTTGAAGTTAAAACATTCATACACTCTCGACTAAACTACTCATAAGCAGACATATGAATATTCATCAATTTACGTATCCTCGCAAACACAGTTACAAACTAACCCCATCATCTGGTCACTCTGATCATAATATGTCGATGAGACACCCAGGAAGCTAAAAAAAAAAAAAAAAAAAAAACTTTCACTTATATAGTTCAGCTCAAAGCAGTCTCTGCCACAAACACTACGATATCTTAACAATAAGATCGTCATCAGTAAAGGTAAAATCATTACCGGCTCTTAATGAATTTCTTTCAATAAAAATGTAAAAATATAACACTTATTAAACAAGTTGTTGGCTCTAATAGCGAATAAGTAAATGTATAATATATACGTACAGCGCACATTATATATATACATACATACATATATATATATATATTGTATCTGTATGTATGTATATACATATGCGTATTTCCTGTATACATTACACACATATTTATATATATAAAGATGCAGTGACCCTGTTAAATGCAAAAGATGTTACGAACTTTGGAACCTTTTAAAAACAAACACATGTGCCAGCTATTTTGTTCAAATGAGGAAACGTATCATCAAGTGTATTACAAAAGCAGGCGATGCACGTCAATGTTATCTCTGTAAACAAACAAATTGCGGTGAACGGAAGCGTGACCCGGCTTATTCATGTTAAGGAGTATTGGCAAAGCAAACACAAACATGTCAAAACAAATGAAACACGTTTACACTCGTTCATATGTTCTTAATTTTCGGCTGGTTGCGATACAATTTTTTTTAGCATGCAATCATTTACAATAAACAAATTATTATTACATCTCGGAGAGGACACTAATTAATCTTTAAAAACAAAGAAACCTTATTTCGAGCGTAATCAGTATGTGCAGCGAACACATTAATCACTCTTAATGGATGAAAGTAATGAAGCATTCACTAAGACTTGCAATCTTGTGAAAAATATATTAATTTCATTCGGATCAAGCCACACACAAATCTTAGATACAGATATACAGACACATTATATATATATATATATATATATATATATATATATATATATATATATATATATATATATATATATATATATATATATATATATATATACACACACACAATTATACTCGTGGGTGTATGCGCATGCCTTGCGCGTGGCACTACACTTGGTACTTTACTTTTTGAAGACATAACTTGTTAGATGTGAAGTTGAAATTTTGTATATGTGTAAGTATATATGTACGTATGTGTGTATATATTTAAGCATATATAAGTATACATAATACATACATACATATATATATTAAATATGTGACTGTGTGTAATTTGTGCGCGTCCTCACGGCGCAGTGGCTAAAAAGCTCATCTAACCATCCAGAATAGTGGAATGGATTTGAGTGCAATCCGTTAAAACTCACTGCACCCGCTTACAGGGCACCAGAAAGCCAGAGAGCGCTTCATTAATTGGCAAGATTCCGGGAGATATGAATGTCACCAAATTGTCGGAAGCATGGGTACTGAGGCCTCATACCCTGCACAACAGCAATGTAAACAGATACTGGTATCTCGTTTTTCCGTGGAGCTACTCCCCTCAACGGTAATTGGTCTCTTCCTGAAGCTCATGAGGATAGCGTGTCTTGTAGAAACGTTGTTGGAAATAGGCTTGTTTGTTGGAAATACTGCAACAAGTTGATGGACGCCAAGGTCAGTAAGTGACTGTCCCATATTGGGAACATTATCATGGCTCGTGCAACGTTAATGTTAATTTCTCTGATTTTAGGATTTTATGTAAAGCTCGGTTTGAAATCGAGCTAAGATTTTTAGAGACCTTTTATATAGAGAAACTAAAACCGAGCGTGAATATAGATAACTCTGCCTTCAATAAGAAAGTATTTTAATTTTATTAATTTTTATCATTTTCAATATGCTAATTGTATTCATTTTATGGTTTTCGGTATAAATGTGTAGGCTTTAACTTTTACAGAACCTGAAGATGGACAGTTGTCCGAAACGTTGTAACATAGTTTGAATGAAGGAGAGAAGTTAATACTGAGGTTTGTTTTGGCATTTCCTCATCTGAATCTTACACTACTACAATCAAAAGAAGATAGTGTACCGGTAAAAAAAGAATGTACCTTGGCCAGTAGTAATGTTATGAGTATCTCGAAGATTTGTTGAATGCAGTGTAAAGAGGAGCAGCAAAGCTTAATAACGTACCAGTGGTACTGGTTCATGTAAGTTTCAGAATGCTGCAAGTGACTGTTGAGGTCATTTGCAGGCCAATTAAGACACTGAGGAATAAAAAAAAGACAACAGGATTTAATGAGATTACAAGTAACATGTTGCAAAACAATGGTTATAAGGTATGTCTGAATGCGATAAAAGTTGTGAAGGAATGAGTGAGAGGGATAACAGTTCTGCTGTATGAAGGTCAAGGTTCTGGAGGAGACTGTAAGAATTACAGGGGCACAGCATTACTTAATAAACAAGGGAAGGTTTATGGTAGTATATTAACTGAGAAGTAAGACAGACGACAGAAGGGTTGGCTGGGGAAAAGAGAGTGGGTTTAGACAAGACAGAGGGTGTATGGATAAAGTGCTTATCATAAAACTCTGTAAAGAAGTTTGCAAGTTAAGTGCAAAAGCTGTAAGTGACAAACATGGACCTTGAAAAATCTCTTGATACAATCAGTACGGAGGCAATTGTGTGTGTGTTGGGGATGCATGATGTAAAATATATGTTGCTGATAACGATTAAATAGGTTTATATTAGACGCAAGGCTTGTGTTAGAATATTTAAACGGAAGAATGCCTAGCTTGAAGTAAAAACTGGTTTGAGCCAAGTGTATGTTCTTTCAGAGCAAGGACAGAAGATATGGGTGCAAAGCAGTTTGACAAGAAAATGAGTGTGAATAGTGTGGAATGAATCATACTTGGGGATAATATAATTCTGATTTGGGGATACAGAGAAAAACAGCAGAAACCAGTAAAAGAGTTCATATGTACAGTATTTCCAGGAGGCGAAAGTGAGGAGTAATTGTAAGAGTAAGGTCTTGATGATAAATGGAAACACGAGGATGGAAAAATTAACAAGGCTGTTGGAAGAAAGGAAGTGGTTGATTACTTACGGTATCTGGAAGAACATACAACGAATTTCTATACGGTGAGAGAATTGGCGAGACACAAAATACGTGAAGGAAGGAAGATAGCAGGCGTGTGAAAAAGATATGGGAATAAATGGAGGACTGTTGAGTTAGCTCTCTTTACTGAATGTGTGCATTTTGAGTGCATAAAAAAGAAATAGGTTGAAGGTTGAAGTTCTCGTGGTGTACGGTATGAGGAGTACACGGGATGTACGAGGAAGTGAAAGGGTGAGAAATGTGGAAATATGCAGGGTAAATGGTAAAATGGTTAATACAGTATATGTGAAAGGATGGACCAGAATGTTTTGAGACGGGTTGGTCATGTAGGAAAAAAAAAAAAGAAGAAAGCCGATAGGTTTTGAGATGAAATGATAGTCACCTCAAATGGCACAAGTGTGTGCATGCAGGATAATATGTAAATGGTGAAGCTGTATATGCATGGTGGGGGGGGGGACGTTGTTGATGAGGATTCTGTGTGGTTTTATACAGCTCCTCATACTGCGGAGGTTTTCTACTCGGGGATTCACCCACATTTATGCCGTTAAGTTATGAACATCAGGGATTAATTTTTTGTTTTTCTCTGTGGGCACAACACCTGCAACTAGAAACAATTATATATCTATATATATACACATATATGTATGCATATGTATAACACACATAATATATATATATATATATATATATATATATATATATATATATATATATATATATATATATATATCCGCAAGTAATTCATACAAACTTAAAAAACTTCCTCAAAAACGAGAGAGAGAGAGAGAGAGAGAGAGAGAGAGAGAGAGAGAGAGAGAGAGAGAGAGAGAGAGAGAGAGAGAGAGAGGAAATGTGGAATAAGAATAAGTAGTTCTATTAACATGAAAGAAATAAAGTAGAGAGAGAGAAAGAGAAAGAGAGAGAGAAAGAGAGGAAATGTGCAATAAGAATAAGTAGTTATATTAACAAGAAAGAAAGTAGAGAAAGTGAGAGAGAGAAGCAACTAGATCACAACCACGTATTATATGAGGGGCATGAGCAATTAGTGCTAATAATTTGGCAGAGGAGAGCTTTTATATCTGATACAACGCACATAGTATAAAAGTTGAGTATGTCATTAGTTATTTTGGCGGAGGGAAAGTGTACTTCAACTTTGCATTTTGGCTGTTAAGCATGAAACGTCCCCCAATTATGCCTATTTGCTGATGATTCCTTCTGCTCCAAGTGACTGAAGCCATTACAGGTCACAGTCATCCTTCCTCAAAGGCGACACAAAGACACTCACCTGAAAGGACACAAAAAACAAGAAGGTAAGTGCACGCTCTACGTAGCAATAATATGACATTAAAAGTAAAACATCATATATAAACACACAATATATACCCACACAAATATATGAATATGTATATAACATATTTAAATATGTATGTATGGATGGTTGGATGGACAGACGTACTGAAAATTAATATATTTTGAAATGTACCTACGGAGACATCGGTAGTATGCTGAAGGTTAAACAAACTACCCTGCCCTCAACACATCATTTAAAAGAACAGGAGGTAGAACATTATTAAGAGCAATGACCTTACGTCATTCTACCTTGCTCAGAAATCGATCCGTGTTCTCATGCTGATGAGACAAGCATTCTAAAAAAAGTATATACATATACATATATATATATATGAATGTCTTTTCCTGTAATACTACAGTGTAATATTCATATATATATATATATATATATATATATATATATATATATATATATATATATATATATATATATATACTGTATATATATATATATATTATATATATATATATATATATATATATATATATATATATATATATATATATATATATATATTCTTCTTTTAACGTGCATTTTCCCATTTTTTGTATGGGGTAAGCACGATGCCTTCTTTTTGAAGGACTTTGATTTTGGCTTCGGGTAGACCGTAGTCTTGATCGGCTACCCTGCCTGACATCGCTTAGACCCCGGTAGCGTATGTACATGTATCGTACCAAATCACCAGCTCCCTTTCTCCCAGCAGCGAGGAGAGTAGAGAGGTTAGGTCGACAGTTCGAGACGTGTGAGATGTCTGTTATGTTTTTAGAAGATGCTGGAGTGGCTTTGTTTGTGAGTGTATTAGTCTGTAACACCCATTTGCTTTTAGCAAACCTATCTGTTGATTACATACATAATCCCGGGGTGTCTACACGGAGAGCAAAGTGTCTGCCTCGCTGACCAGTTGGCTGCGGATTTGAACCTGCGCCACAGACCTCTATGAAGTCCGAAGCTGCTGCTCTGCCGACCTGGCTATCGAGGCTCCATAATATATATATATATATATATATATATATATATATATATATATATATATATATATATATATATATATATATATATATATATATATACAGGGTGTATATAAATTAGAGCGCTCCGCTCCTCTGCAGCATAAACTAAAATTGATATGGACAAAAACAAAAGTAATTCAGAACAGGTATTTATTTAAGTTTCTCTCTGAGTATTTAATATTTTGTGTGGCCTCCATCTGCCTGTACCACAGCCTGCATTCTTGAGGGCTATGATTTCAGCAAATCACAAATAAGCTGAGACTCAAACTCCATTTCCCTCAGCACTTCGGTCACCTCTCTTCGCAGGTCATCGAGGCTTTGTATACCATCATAGTTCACTGTGCGCACTTCAACACGATCCTTTAAGATACTACCAATGTTTTCATACACATTAAGGTCAGGGGAGCTACCTGGAAATTCACTTGACGAGAAGAAATCGATACCACTGTTTCGAAGCAGCTCCTGTGTCTGAAGAGCCTTAAACATGGTGCCTTATCATGCAAAAATGTGACTTCTTCAACAGATAACACATTTTCAGGATCTTTGAGGAAAGGGAATAGTCCACCAGTAAGCACAGTTTCTCTGAAGTATTTGCCATTCCATGACTGTCCTTTTTCTTTGATGATCCACATTAACCATTTGGCTGTGAAACACAGAAAAATTCCCAAACATTCAGGAAATTTCACAACTTGGCGATAGCGCACGTCATCGCTGATACCATTCAGCTTTGCAGCCCAAATGATGTCATTTTTATGATTTGGCTTCCTGACTGTGCAAATGAAGATTTCATCTGATGCGGCAACATGGAGAAAGTCAGCTTCATCCCAATCTTTAAGAAATGAACCACAAAACCATGCATGGTCTTTTCTCTGTTGCTGAGTGATGTTGGGCTTGCTGATAACATGAAATGGCTTGATACCAGATTTTTTCAACTTATGATATACAGCACTATAACTTCTCTTCCCCTTTTTGTTTCTAGTTCAAGCGCCAATTTACGTAAAGACTTTCTTAGTCTACCCACTGCCTCAGCTATGATGTCTTTTGGCTCCTGAGAAAGGATTTCAGGCCTTCCAAGATTTTCACTCTTTTCGTGATGACAGTCATATGGATTTTTGTTCCAGTTTCTCTTAACAAAGGATTCATCTCTTTTAATGTATTTAGCTATCCAGGAACGTGAAATGAAGGATGCGTCAGCATCCCTGGCCTCTCTGAAGGTTATAGCCCGGATTCGATCAATCCATCTGATTTCCTCCGAATCGTTAGCCATGGCTGTATCTAACTCCGTCAGTTAGTCTGAAAATACAAGAAATGAAAAATGAAAACTAGCTTAATAGAAACTTAAAATAATGCACTTGGAGATAGGCTATATCAAAAAACTTCATAACTTTTCATTCGTTCTGTGGAGGGGGGGCTCTAATTTCGAAACACCCAGTATATGTATATATATACCATATATTTACTTAGATTATAAAAACGTATACAATGTAACGGGCATTTTTATACATATGGCAAAGCAAACCATAAAGGAGAACGCACAGTCGCAACATCAAAGGCGAGCTGGCTTCCCGTACGTATAGTGCATATCGTGCTACTAAAATAACTGAAATCGCAGACCTCTTTGCACTTCAGAAAGTTCTTATCGTGGAGGAATACTGCTGATACATCTGATACACAGATACACACACATATTCCGGATACATCTGCGAACTTCTCCATCTTGAAAAATACTGACGTCCGTATCCAATTCCCTGCCCTTTTATTTTTTGACTGTTTTTATTATTCTTGTATCACATTGCGATACCATCGTTCCTACGTTAAAAAATATTTCAAAAAATAGACAGGAAAAACATTTCAAACGGGCTTAAAATGTTATATGTGAAAAATACTAAAATTTCATAAATATTTTGGAAAAAATACAAATAAAATGTAGAAAAAAGGTGAACTTCAAAAAGTGTTGGTCAAAAAATTGGGACTCTTGTTCATGGCAAAATATAACCTTTTACAACACCTTCCCTTTGTAAAAGTTGCCTTTGAAGTGTGTCCTTTTTCCGTGCCATATCAATTCACATTGATGGAGAGAAGAGGAGCTTGTAGCTGATCACCGTTGCTGTCGTTTTACCACAATTTTTTTTTTTTTTATGATGATCCCTCTTACAAGAACAAGAGTAAAGTTTTTTTTATATACATTTATAGCTTGTGGAAAATTGAAAACTACAATATCTGACACTAAGGGTTGACTTTCTAAGAGCTGAAATGATCCAGCCAATCATTAGTGACAGAAATCTCTCTCTCTTTCTCTCTCTCTCTCTCTCTCTCTCTCTCTCTCTCTCTCTCTCTCTCTCTCTCTTTACGCAAACACACACACACACACAATGTAACCATAAGTTTCATTTATCCTTATAGCCTTTCGACAGTCCAATGTGTGGAAAACCTAATAAACATGTTTCTCTCTCTCTCTCTCTCTCTCTCTCTCTCTCTCTCTCTCTCTCTCTCTCTCTCTCTAAGACACAAACACACACCGGCTCCATCCTTCTGACTTGTGTGGAGAAGAAGGATACGGTTCCTGTAGATCCAATTAAGACAATAGTAGCATTCTCGAATGGCTCTCCCTCTGCTAACTTAAGCGTTTAAAGCGAATTACAGGGTTTACCTTATCGGGTGGCAAGGGTTCCATAGCTCTTTAATGGCTTTCGGAATACCATCGATTAATTTATGTTTACACGAACATATTAAATGCATACTACGCCGTTACTTCATAGTGTTTACGGCCTCGAATTAAACAACACTTTTGAGACAAGGAAGAATATGGCATAAACATTGTTTAGTAAATTCATCTGCCTAATGGCTTTAAGATCCTAACGACGAAGCCGACGATAAGCGACAACAAATAGCGATACAGTTAAAAAATCGCTTTAAAAAGGGAGAGGGTCCCTACCAAAAAATTAGGATGAGCTGAAACAAAATGCAGAGGTAAGTCCCCATTACAGTATTTTATCAAAACTTCATCAGTTTTCAATTAACACTAACGATGTTGTTATAGGCATAATTCAGAAGCACTACATGAGTAATTTCTTTAAGCTCTGTGGCCAAATTGTTTAACTTTAGGAGTACTGAACAACACTCTACATGTATCTTTAGAGTATATTTTTATTTCAATAACACTAAAACTGTATTTTTAACTCCATCAGTGTCCCCGTAACAGATGGTGGACTGCGGCTTAAAAATTGAGGAAACATACTAATGTAATTTTCCTTCTTTCAGACAGATGTACCAGTAACATTTGCTGATGATACGCCAATGCCAACTAGTAAGTGTCCTGTCCTGTGCAATTTAGGGAATACGGGAGTTCCTCGTTGGACGGGTCGATATCGTTCTCGGCTAGCACTTTGCTGGGCCTGCGTTCGATTCTCCGACCGGCCAATGAAGAATTAGAGGAATTTATTTCTGGTGACAGAAATTAATTTCTCGGTATAATGTGGTTCGGGCTCCACAATAAGCTGCAGGTCCCGTTGCTAGGTAACCAATTGGTTCTTAGCCATGTAAAATAAGTCTAATCCTTCGGGCCAGCCCTAGGAGAGCTGTTAATCAGCTCAGTGGTCGGGTTAAGCTAAGGTATACTTAACTTAGGGAATACGGAGTTATAAGATGAACTAAGATGGTGTTTTTGTTTCAAAGCAGAGTGTCTTTTTTCTTCAAGAATACTCTGCAACAAGGTCTTATTCACAAGTGAAGAGATATTGCAAACGATCATTTCCTGATGCCCGAAACATCATTAGATGACAGTTTGAAACTGGTCAGGCGTTTTTGCTAGACTGGAGGTGTAAAAGACAGGGTACGAAGTGAACGACAGTCTGTGTTGACTGAAATGAGGGTGCGATTGGAAAAATCTCAGGGCAAGGTCTCAGGAATTTGCAACACAGACACTACTTTCGCGATCAAAGAGCTGCAAAGAATTTACACCCGCAGTGGCATCATTTCCGTACAATTAAAGCAAAGAAATTACACTTGCAGTGAGGTGAGTTCAATTTTTTTGCAGGCGACAGTGAACTATGAGGTATACCAGGATATACTCACACAGTTCATCGAAATTCTTGATGAGGATGTTTTCTACATTACTGCATTACGCATATACAGTCTTTGCTAACCTGGTAAAAAGGGTATATATGAACTTGCAGTTATGAAATACACACACGCGCATACATACATACACACACACACACATACACACATATATATATATGTGTGTGTGTGCGCGTACAAAACAGCACAAAGGTATGTTAACTTACGAACAATTATTCAATGAAAACTTGATAAAAGTGTTAAATCGGGCTGTCAATTCATGGTAGAAGCGCTCAACAAGTTTTGTGAAGTTGTCCAACTACCCCCTCGAAAAGGCAACACCTAAAACGTTTCTTTTCCTTTCAGGCAATAATTGCTTAAATCATTTAGCCTATGCTAAATATACGGCAAGTAACATCGTAAACAAAAGATTATGACACAGACATCCAAGGACTTTCATAAGAATACATAACTAACACAGGGTAATAGTCATGACAACAATAGATGATTACAGTAATACTAATTACTGACGCTAGTGCCACAATAAGTGCCACTTTTGCCACCACAGTAACAAACACTCCAACTACTATCGCTTTCAACAAAGGCCAATATAATTTTGCTTATATATGAAAATGAAATTGAATTCCAAATTTAGCGAGGGCGAAACCCAAAATACCAAACATCAGCTAAATGAAAAGTACGGCCCTGGACAGCATTCCCTCTAATTGAACGGCGGGAAAAAAGGCAATCATTTCTTTCACTCTCATTTCCTCCGTTTTCGTTCTACAAGCAACTCCACTGATGACACACAGCTTACCCATCAGCCACTCTCCTTCATATGCAAAACGAAGGAAGAGGAATAGGGGTAAAGGACCCCTGGCCACGCAAGGACCCCAGGCCATGCCCTCACCTTAAGCGACCCTAAACCAATACACAGCAACACATACCCGAGAA
>NC_089761.1:56119272-56141772 GCF_040412425.1 Macrobrachium rosenbergii | reverse complement strand
AATACACATGGATGACTTAATCTCGCATTAACCACAATACTATTCATTTTTGGTGCTAGTTTTCTTGAGAAATTTGTCAAGTTCTACTGACAAATATTGACATAGGGATATTACTCTGGTTCGTAATTAAAATAATGAAAATTACTGCATTTATTAAAACTCAGTATAGGCTACGCCGGTCGAAACTGCTTCCAAAAATGAAGAGCGAGTGAGACGGAGCAAACACACAAACGCAAATCTACAATTCCAATGACCTCAACACCCAACTGAATGTCATAGGTCAGAATGAAAGAGAAAATAAGACATGCCAGCATTTACCAGCGATCACCAGATATAGCCTAGCGCCCCCACCCCCTTCATCACCTCCACCCTCATCCCCAAGAAAATACACGCCCTAAAATGCCGCATAATCTGAATTTACTAAGGCTCTCAATACAGTACCAAGAATAAGATAATTCTCTGAAAAGGATAATTCTTTGAAGAGCAACATGATTTGCTTTAAAAAAAACTATTCTTTTCGAAAATGTGCATTTACTTTAGTAGCTGTGCAATTTGTTGTGAGAGCAGCGTGAATTATTTTTAGAGAGAAGTTTGACTTGCCTTAAAAAAACCAAACGAGTGATATGTTTTTAATAAGCTTGGCTTGATCAGAACAGCTGTGCTTAGGAAAATTTTACATCCAAATAGTGATGTACGGTGACGTCAAAACCACATCCAGCAAAGCTCTACTAATACTACTACCTATAATCATAACTCATTACCACTTATTCCTACATTTTTTTACATCAAAACAAATTTTGCAAATCTGCAATGAAACGATATTTGACACTTAAGAGAGTGAAATGATAAAAACAGTCTTTTTTACTACTCAACTTGAAAGCATAACATGAATCAAATATAACTTTTTATTCATTCTCCTTCAAATGTTTACTTTATTAAAGTCAAAATTTGTTGGATCTTCCCTGTTAAACAAACATTTCACCTGAACGCCTGAAACTCTGTAGTAATGTATCCTTAAGTGCAGCTGCACAATGCCTGTCGCCATGTGTGTGTGTGTGTGTGTGAGAGAGAGAGAGAGAGAGAGAGAGAGAGAGAGAGAGAGAGAGAGAGAGAGAGAGAGAGATCCCAAAAGATACCAGATCACGTCGTCTCGCTATTCTCAACAACTCTTAGGACTTGGTTTTTGAGGGGTGCTTTACCTCACTGCGCAGGTCAACAGAGATGACTTTCAGTGCTGAGTTTCATGGTGTAACTGGCATAGAACAATACGCATTTCATTGTTTAATTGGCATATGACAGCGTTCATAGCATACAGCGCAAAGCCCAGTCTTAAACTGAAGGTATGCATTACGAACGTTAAAGACCACTGTGCGATCAAAACAAACCTAGCGTATTTACTGTCATTTTTCTCTAACGACGAGAAACATCAAACCCTCACGATGAGTGCTTCGAGAACGCTGTAGACAACATGGCTTTCAAATTTACATAATATTAGATCGTTAATCTAGGTATTTCTGCTGAATGGTTAATCTAATACATTTTTATAATACTCAGTTTATGTAGCTAATCCCATCCATATCAAAAATTTGTCTGTACTTGAATGACGAAGGTCAACTCTCACGGCGAGAGTGAAGTTGAATGATATTATTTATTATTTCAATAAATGAAATCTATTCACATGGAACAAGCACACAGGGGCCATTGACTTGAAATTCAAGCTTCCAAAGAAGGTTGGTTTCAACCTCCCACGGCAGACCCCACATTGCAGCATTAACAGATCATGATACAGAGCCAGTGACTTTTCAGCGACCTGGGGGAGACGAGAACCCGCGACATCTGAGTGGCAACCCACGACACTAACCACTATACCAGAGCATGAGGACAGACTTGATCCAATAGGTAATGCAGCAATGTTTCCCTTCCTCCAAACACTGGCAAAACTTGCAAGCCCAACTAACTTTCTGAAAATAGTAGTAATCTTCGGAGCAACGAAAACAGCAGTCTTTTAAAAAAAAAAATGGGAAAGATTCCGTTAGGGTCAACGCCACCATAACTGTCAAGGCCCAGAAACAAAGTTTTGACTTTTCTGGACCTGAAGGCCACTGAACAACACTGGCTCAGGAAAGCGTAACTGAGGATAATTTTATTATTATTATTATTATTATTATTATTATTATTATTATTATTATTATTATTATTATTATCTTAAACTTACCTCAGACACTACAGTAATTACAATACTCTGGAATTTCAGAGCCCGACGATATGTCGCTGATATTGTTTAAGGTAGTTTTTCTTAAACCTTAAACTATTTTGAATGCTCCATATAAATATAAAGGTTAATATTCTGTTTTTAAGATGAATTGACAACAGGTAGGTGCCTTTAAGGTTGGAGAGCATCTTCCTAAAAAAAATGAGCTAAATTCTTTTACACAGTCGCAGACCAATTCAAGAATTAAATTTCTCTCAGAATTAAATTTCTCTCAGAATTTCTATTAAAAATTGTTAGGCTGTACCGCAGGTTACGGTTTTTTCCACCAGTATTTTCTTACCTATTCTATCTTTAGAGCTGATTTAGACGCCTAATTCTATTTTTTAGCATTTTTTAGGAATCTTTATCACTAGGTACCTTGGGGATTTGTGTACTTTCCCAAAATATTAAAGATAGGTTTTTTTTTTATGACTGGGATAAACTCAGCAGTTATTGACCCTTAAAGTGGGTGACCTATTTTTGACGATGACAAGTAAATTTAAAGGTTATGCATCTATTTCACTGGTTTTCATGCAATTTAGTATATAGGTGCTTTGAGGTTGCTGACTATTATCGAAGAGAGCCTTTCTATTTTCAATGATTAATTCACGGTAATATATTAATCTTTGGTTTGTCATCAACAGAAATGCAATGTTCATTGCAATCTGTGTCAAATCTTGTAACTCAATTTTCGACCTGTTCCCTTCGCCCGATGGACTTAAAATTTTGCATGGTTACTCAATCCTGGTGACAATACAACCTTACATGATTAGTAGGTCAGCAGTGACCTCTAGTGACTCTACAGTGACCTCTCCCAGTATATCAGGATTTGTCTAAAGTGAATAACTCTTCGAGTTTTTTCATACCTTCTTTAACTCGGTAGACTAAGTTAATAACTAGGGATTTTTCAAACCTTTGGCTCGACAGGATATTATAGAATATCACTTTCAATTTCGTTAGCTACAATCATAAATCGGTTACAATTTCTGTCAAGACTAAAATGTATTACAGACACCTTACAACAGCCGGGATTCCGAGGATGCCACCGCTAACAATGAATTACATGCAGAACAACAGCAACGGGTGAGGAGATCAAGAAGAATAGCCACGCGGAATATAGGAAGAGGAGAAGCAATCACCTACAGTAGTTGGATAGTTGACCGTCCTGCTTGTCGCCTCGTCCGTTGGAAAAGCACATCGTTGAG
This sequence comes from Macrobrachium rosenbergii, assembly GCF_040412425.1. Taxonomy (NCBI): domain Eukaryota; kingdom Metazoa; phylum Arthropoda; class Malacostraca; order Decapoda; family Palaemonidae; genus Macrobrachium; species Macrobrachium rosenbergii. The sequence continues at coordinate 56,138,316 of NC_089761.1, read as the reverse complement.
GTCGTCCACTGGTTCCACACTTGAAACCGGAGCTAACATATTTACTTATTATGTCAATAATTTTTAGTTCGACTGAAGATGAACCCAGGCCAGGGTTCGAAAGCTTTTGCAACTTTTTTGTAACTTTTTTATAAAATCAACAAGAATACCATTGAATATTATTGTGGACCTGATATACAGCATATCCCGTTCTCGATCTAGAGAAGAAAGACCTAATTATTATTATTATTATTATTATTATTATTATTATTATTATTATTATTATTATTATTATTATCTGGGATTTTAATAGCTAAATGCCGCGTCTCTTTCCACGAAAAGATTTTGCATACTTCAAGAGAGAAATATAGACAAGCAAGGGAGATATATAGCATGGCAAAGGTCATTAAACATAAAATGTCATTACCATTCCTGGAGTTATTAATGACACACGCAAATTAGAAATGATCCTGTTGGTGGTAAGCCGCGACCGGTGAAAGCGTCAAAGAAAAATCAAGAAATGACAAATATGGGAAGATGAAATGGACAATGTTCACCAAATTACAAGAGGACAATGATATATGGTGACAAGTTCCCTTCATACTGATATAAGGGCCAGTAGTGAGAGCCATTAGCCCTAGGCTGGAAAGTGGAAAATCTACCCGTGAAGGTCAGTAGCAGTATACTATCAGTTACACAAGGAAAAATTAAGGATATACTGGACACTGCCATTTATGTTAAAGAAATTTTTTTTATTAGCATTATCCACAACAAATACAAAAGTCTTATAGTAGAAAGCCAAATGTTATGAATATGTACTAACTAGTTTTCATATACGATGCCTATAAATGGATAGAGAGAGCAAGTAAGATCAAGTAAAAATAAAGATGTATATAAAAAAGGAAAAAACCACGATGACAAATGAAGGCAACGAATGAGTGTGTAATAAGTGAAAAATGAAAGTAAAAGCAACTTAAAAACGATATAAAAATATTAGAGAAAATACCACAATGTGTAATATGAAAAATGGGATCTTTCCTAGATAGTGATCCCAACAGAGTTCGGGGGTCGTTATCTAGGGCTAATATTTCTTGAGGGTCATTATCTTTATGATATTCACAGTCTTTTGTTTCTGTTTTTACGGCCATCCCCAACGGGCTTGTGCTAAACACGCCCCAAAGGTGGATACATACCGCATTAAAACCCATGGGGGTCACCATCTAAGAAAGACCCAAAAAGTGAGTAACAAAGACCAACCAAACTATAAACGTACACTGAAAACGAAAATATCAAACAATACTGTAAGCTCGCAAGATATCAAAATATATAGCTCAATTCACTGAAGAACGAAAAATAATAACCAATAACAGCAGATAATAAATAATGTTAACAAATACTGATATAGTGTGTAATAAGTCCCACTCGTTTTTTCTCCTTTAATTTTCACAATTTCTTTACACCTGGGCTAAATAACGGAATCATATTATCAGCCTTTGGACTCAGTAAAACAGCACAAACACTCTCACACAAATGAGGAGCTACGGGCCACAGAGACCACCGTACATGGTTGCAACATCAACATATAGTGTAATTAAGTCGCAAAACAGTAGATATCTAAAGCATGAAAAATAGCGAGGACATGTATGGTATACCAGCCCTCAGCCTCTCTCTCTCTCTCTCTCTCTCTCTCTCTCTCTCTCTCTCTCTCTCTCTCTCTCTCTCTCATTAATGAAAAGTCTCCTTTTCTTTCAGGATAATATTCAAACGTAATACCTCTCCTTATCCTTATAACAGGGTATATTCAAACATTCTCTGTCCTTCTCTCTTCGCATGCAATACTCCATCAAATATTTATTGCAGTGCGAAAGATGATCCCGACCGTTCACTCAAACACTCCCTCCGCAAAACACACGCATACAAAAATAAAAAATAACAATAAATACAAATATGCAAAATTCACCGGTTACGAAATTCTCACAATGAGCAGAACACACCTCTTATAAAATATTTTAAACTATTTCTTATTTTCACCCCCTACTTTATCCTCGTGGGCATCGAGTCTCCCGCTCCCTCGCCACTCCCCACTTCAAGAAGGGGAAGGGGTTACATTAGATGGCGATGGACCCTTTTCAGAGAAAAGGGACTCCCCCTCTCACCCTAGGATTATAAGAAGTGGTGCGTGAATGGTTCTAATATAATGTTCGGAGAGAGGAAGGGCAATGGGGGGAGGAGGGAGCAAGGACTGGTTCCTCTCGAATTGCACGAACGCATGTGTTTCCCCAATGGGGAATTTTTCAAAATGACGGTGGACACAAATGAATTTATCCCGGGCTGCTGGTCGAGTCTTAAATTACATTTCTGAGAGAGAGAGAGAGAGAGAGAGAGAGAGAGAGAGAGAGAGAGAGAGAGAGAGACTATGTTAAGGCTGGTGCAATAAAACTAATCGAACTATATGAAAACAATAAAATGCACAAGAAAATCTAATACCGTCATCTAATGTCACATATACCTCATACATTATTGTAAATCTACATTATCATCATTATTAAACATGTTCTGAAGGAACAACCAAAAAATTCACCAATTGTCAAGTTCCACACAATAGACTGGCCATAAGTAAAAACAGAAAAAACCAGAGCGAAGTCAGGAGAAGTATAATGAACATGAATATTCTAAAAGCCATGTTACGACAAGAGAGCAAAAGCAGTGCTGGGATTGGCTAACCCTTAAAAATTAGTTTGACATACGAACTTGAAGGAGACTACTGAAAAACATTATACCGGACACAATTAATTAAGAAAATGACTTAACGAATAACAGTATGAGACGAAAAAATCTAAAAGAAATTACTGGAAAAGCAATAAGTGAATGGAAATGAACTTTGAACTTTCGAGTTGAATCTTATGGCTAACTATATCACTGACATAGAAAATGACCTAGAAATACAATATATACAGTATATATATATATATATATATATATATATATATATATATATATATATATATATATATATATATATATATTACAAAATAGCCCCCGTATGCATGGAGTAACGATGCAAGCGAATCGATATTCCCTGGATGGTTCAATGAATATGATAGGAGGGAGGAGGAGGAGGAGGAGGAGGAGGAGGAGGAAAAGGGGAAGGTGGAAGGAAGGGCGCTTTGCACGTGACCATTTGCTGAATGAACAGAGGAATTTAACGATGGCGATCTCTCTCTCTCTCTCTCTCTCTCTCTCTCTCTAAGTATGTGTTTGTTTGTATAAACTGGATGTGGAACTGATACATAATACTGGAATTCGTATGTAAAGCAGGGATAAAGTTGTTGATAGCGAAAATAAATTCTGATTACAGTAGAAATATATATATATATATATATAATTATATATATATATATATATATATATATATATATATATATATATATATATATATATATATATATATATATATATATATATATATATATATATATATATATATATATATATATATGCAGTTCCCTAAGGCGGAGACGAAGCAAGAATTTAAAATCATAATTAACCGTTCACGCCAGGGTTCTTAAGACTGAAGATGTATAAAGAACTACGACTAACGCTACGGCATAAAAACACTTCAAAGGCCGTCTTACTGAGAAATCGCCTAGGTTACGAATCTAAAATTTATTTTCCTTCTTAACTTTAAGTTTGCAAATATTTTCAAGAGACACTCTCTGGTTTAAAATAAGGACCTCAACGAACCTGAATAAGATCTCTGTCGAAAAACATTTCGCCTAATTAATTTTATTTATAAGGAACAGTATATTTATAGCCTGAAAACCTGACCAGCACTGACCATAAAAAATTACCAAGCATACAATACTCTCACGTCAACGTTTTCTAGCAAATACAAAACACCGTGAAATTGTATCTTCAAATTTGGCAAAATATTTGCAAGTGACATCTTTTAAGAAAGACCAAGACAAACATCGTTACACTTTTAAAGGGGTGGCAATGCATAAAAATAAGCAAGATACCTATACGACGGCATATCAAGGGAACAGCCACTTCCGCAGAGCATATAAATACAGGAATCGTTCAAAAGTCAGTTAATGCGTAAAACAAAATTATCAATATCAATCTGGAAACGAAAGGATATGTCACTATTTTAATTAAAAACGCTGAGAGACTAAAAAAAAAAAATTATAATAATAATTTAACTGAAATATAAAAACATTGAAACAGGAATGACTAAGATTATACTTTCATTTTGCAGCCGAGGCCAAATTAATGTTGGCTGGGCGGCCAAAACTGAAGTAAAATGTATTTTGCCCATTAACGTTCTACAATTTATTACTATCAAGATTACATTATCATATGTTAATAGTAAACATTAAGTTTATGAAATAAGCCGCGTAAGTAAAATATTAACAACTTAATTACGATTGGACTGGTCATACACGAATTTACACTTGCACACACACATAGCCTACATTCCAAGTTTTAATAATTAAAAACGGCTATACACACTGACAAATTACATGCACAAATCCCTATAAAACTTAATTCAAATAATCTTTATATAAACACACACACACATATCTATATACTAACTTGCACTTTTCCTCTCTGCAGCAAGTTACCAATCCCTCTGATCTCCCCAGCTATGCTTAAATCCTACTTCTATTTTGTTTCCATGTACTTATATCCTATTTACTACCATCATTCATACATCACTCTTCTACGTGAATTCGTAACACTGAAAAATTTAGTTTTTTACCGCTGCCACCAAATTATCTGTAACACAGAATAATCCTACAGTTATCTTACATGCAACGTTGGTAGTTGTGGGCGAGCGGTCCGCTTCTCTCTCTCTCTCTCTCTCTCTCTCTCTCTCTCTCTCTCTCTCTCTCTCTCTCTCTCAGAACACTGATTTAATAATGTGTATAAATTAAACCGTGTTTACAAAAACAGTTTATTCTGCAAATCTAACATATGACAGGTTAAAAAATGGTAAATAAGCATAATACTAAAAAAAAAAAAAAAAAGGTTACATGAATGTCTTCCCAAACATTTTGTCAGTCACAAGAACTATAAGTGGGATTCTTCCCATCTCAACCACCAATCACTGTTCAGTCTCCATTTTAATTTTATGTCTTTACGCCACCGGTTCACGTAAGTGGCTACATTCCATAGTGGCCATGTTCATTTGTAGGTGTGTCTATTCATGGGCATGTATGAGCATGAAACATCTGTAGAGAGAAATCATCTCCCATTAGTATTAGAACCAACTTAGTTCATATTAAAAGTACCATTACACCACATAGAAAGAAATGTTAAAAGAAATGATAACAAAATGATAAGCCACCACAATGTGAATTTACTGTTTTATCTTAACATTCACCCTTACAGCAGGGAACGTGGCCCTCAGAGTCCTCACACTTTGGCACCTCCAAAACGAATGTATGGCATTTTACAGAAGCCCCAGACACCTACCCTAAAAGCCACTCCTCATTACACACAAACCCACAAACCCCTTCTTCACAACACACCCATATTCGGGTTCTAACAGGACAAAGCTTCCAGAACATTCGAGACAAAACGCTGACGAGCACTTCCGCTCACGAGCCGCCGACACGGTTGTATCTAAGGTGACATTTCGTTTAGTCACCCCGTGCTGAGCCCGCAGATCATCAGGCATTTACCTATGTGCTGAAATGCGCTGAATGCAGCAAAACACTACACTTGTCACATACTAACAGAAACATACGACAAACTACTAGGTACCTAATTCACTGAACCATAATGGAATTTAATAACGTGCATGAAGAGCCTCACCTTGCCTTGGAATCGAACCCTAACCCTTTCGCTATTGAGTACAATAACCCACCAGACCACCAAGTCGATACAGTTCACTTTCGTAAGTAAGCACAATACAATAATAAACACTTCACTTGCAAGATGTGGAACAGCACTATTTTGTCTTTTTTGAAGTATATAAAATTCTATAGAAAAAAGCTTCCGAATCAGTGAAAGATCCATTAAAAAATTACATGAATTACCCCCGGGAATACAATACCATTTGTGCTAGTTTCTAAACACTGACAGGGTTAACTACCGACCAATCTAAAGGAAAATCAATTGGGTCCAACACTTTATTACCTCCCACAATGACGTAGGACGCAAGTTATGTAGACACGGGTGTTTGGGTGTCTGTTCGCAAGATACTTGACGGAGTTATTAATGGATTCCAAGGAAATTCCGCATAAAGGCGAGAGATGGCAACAGGTGGGAATATTTCGTTCTAATCTTCTTCCTTTCTGCATACATTTTCATGACATAATTTAGAGCAGGCGGAGGTCCTGATGTAGATTAGGTTCGGAATTTTGGGTTATTTTCTTATAAAACATTCTTTTTTCTTTTGGTTGTATTCTTATGCAACATGCCTGCATTCATTTTTACGTTGTAGCTATCGAACATGGAAATCTTTACGGTTGTTTTAACGCTGGTATGCTCTACAGTCCCCCTTTACCATAAGGGGAAATCCGAAGAAATATTCGATGCATCGCCCGAAGTCTTCATGTGGCGTCTCAATATATTCGGATATCATTTTAAGAAAGGCAAAACATTCCAGCAGCTAAAAAATCGCAGCAGCTAACCCGTAAAAACGGTATTGTGACAGAACACAAACGCAATTTTGACATTCTTATCTTGACAATCAATGTAATATTCTACATTAAGCTTACTGCCTAATCCTGTCATATGAGAAAATGGAAGAACTAACAACACCACCAACGACAATATTAGAACAACAACAACACTAATATCATTATAAAACAGAACACAACAAAAATTCAAACCAACAACAGCAACAATATCTGACGTCATTAATAAACATACATTTGTACTGGAAGGACTAATCTTGGAAACCACATCAATATTTCGACATAAGAGAATTTCATATCTTCTGCATAAATGTTGTTGACAATGTTATTTTCCGCAGCAAAGTGAGATTAAATTTGGACTGGCTTCATTCAATTAAAGCGAATTGCACAGAGCACGAATTCCGTTATAAGTAATGTACAAATGATAAATGGAGTATCACAAATGATACAACATCACACAGGTTCACAGACGATATCTCAATATCCTGACATACAATAATAATGACCTATACTGTCCCAGATGAAAGCGACGATACAATATGCAAAACAAGAACAAATAACCGTAAATCCTACTTGCCACACATGAGTGAATTTCGAGGAGCATGCACCAGACGGAAAATATGATTTTAATTATAACCTTCACACCTTTCAATTCCTGCGTCAAGGATGAAGTTCCTGTGTAAAAATATCCTAAGCTTCTTTCCCATTCACACAAGCTTGCGGAAGTCCACAAATATCACATCACAGCACCCATGCTCTGTAAGCAGACGCAAATCGCTATTCACTTATTTCGTGACCAGTCTTGCACTTCTTTATAAGAACTCCATCAATTCCGCGCTGTTCACCATTACTTCTCCAACTAAAAAAAACTTTTCAACGATGCTTGTTCAACTCTAATGTTCATTAGAGATCCTTCACCCATTCTTCTTCCAATTTCCTCTTTTGTATCGAACGCCTGAAGATGTTTTCTCTTATCGTTATACTATTTCTTCAGTCAAAATTCTCAATTTTTCGGTTTCCCCCATTTAAGCGCGCGCGCGCACACACACACACTCTTCAAAGAAAATTGAGATTAAACCCATTCCCATTTATGTGTGATGCTTTTGAATCTCAGCGTCTCATTTCAATAAAGTGGATGTCCCAAAAATATCTTCACTATTCCAACACCTACTTCTCATGACCACCTTTTGTTCAGTAACTTCTCTCAATCTTGCAGGCTCTTCGAACGCTTTACAGCACTCAGTAGTATACAATCATACATCGCAACAACTCAGTTAATTGATTCTTTCACCCCTATAACCAAGTAACAGCTGTCTACGATTTACTTTCTTACTTCAAGTGTGGTAAGGGCAGGATGAAAAACGTGGTCGTAGACGGAAGAAAAGGTTTAGACTAGAGTAACGATAGAAACTTGACAGACTTCCAATTTGAAGACAACGCCGTTTTAATCAGTGAAACACCACAAGATATACAATTCACCTAAAAAACAGAAATAATAAAGGCAGGGTAAGAACATACAGAAGAAACACTATTAGATAAAGAATCATTTAATGTTTGAGAACAATATCCAGTATAGGTTCTGCTGAGTTGGAATTTAGAGAAATACTGAAAAAGGCAAAGCAAACAATGGGCAGGCTGAGTAAGATTTTGAAACCAAATAGACTGAAACTGCATAAAGAAGTAAGATTATCCATAGTCTAGCATGATCCGAATTACTAAATGGACATGAATCTTGGCATGACAATGAAATTAAATCTAGAATAATTTGTTGATTTCAGGATAAAGCCCTATGAAGAATATTAGCAATCAGATAGCAGGATGGAGTTACAAATGGTAACTTGATGAAAATAATGGAAAATCCATATGTAGATGAGAATATGATGAAAGGGAGACGAAGATGGATTTGGACATGCACTTCGCACAAGCAGTGGAGAGTAGCATGAGACACAGACCAAGACCTACTTGCAAAACAAGCTTCCGCATAACAGGGAGGCCGTATGTAAAACATAAATAAATAAAACTGCACGTAATAACAGAAGATAAATAGCTAATAATGATAAAGTATACATAAACAGGAGTAATCTACGAATACGATGTAAGGTACAAAAACTAATGCAATGGTATTTGTGGTCTACTGATACTTCAACCTCTTTTACAATTATGAGCATCAGCTGTTCCACAGTTCCAGAGTAAAAGGGATCGGAAGATCCCCAGTGCTGGTCATTTTGATATCATGCCACTTCTACAGATTATGAATGAAGACACTCTTTAGAGCGGGCAGAGCACACACTTTTTTTTTTTTGAAGCAGAAACTGAAAGAAATACCAGAAGCTCCTCGTTGAAATACAGCTTACAGATGTACAGACAGGAAATATGTTGACGATGGTCTAAATTATAATTACTGTCGTTACAGAAAAATAAACACCATTTCGAGGTATTCTGTATTTTATGAACGTACCTGTCTGTTTTGCATATAAAAAAGGTGATGATCTTGTCTCTTCATAGAACGGTATATCAAACTTTCTCAAATCCAAACAGCAATATATATGTGTGCATTAACAGACAAACAAATAAATAATCCTCAAACACAAAAGTCCGGAAAAAAAACCGTACCCATGACATCTGAAATCCTTCTAATGAAAATATCCCTTAATACCAATGAAATGTCAATGCTGTCATTTTTTGACCTTGGAATTCTTTCCTTTTTTCTTCTTTCTTTATCATTTTATTTCCACTTTTCTTGTCCCTCATTTCTCTTTACTTCCCCGAGTAATTTTTCATGGGGCTTTATCCGATAAGGCGCCCGGACAGCGTCTATCTCTCTCTCTCTCTCTCTCTCTCTCTCTCTCTCTCTCTCTCTCTCTCTCTCTCACCGAAGAGAACGCCGAGTTCCTTTGCAGATTCTCAAGGGCGCAACAGTTCCCTTCGGGACGCGTCATCAGAAGAGAGCACGCTCTTCACTCTATGTACAATTCACTCGAGTTTACCTTTGAGTCAAAAGTGGGTTTACTTGACCAACCAAACTGCAAACGGCTTGACCTGGCAACGCCTCTTTCCTCACAGTCGCACCATGGCGATTCCCACTAGGTTTTAACAACGATTGTAGCAAATGTTACTTCTGTTTACTAACACATTAAAGATACAATAAGGCTAGAGTCACAAGACTATTCTCTCTCTCTCTCTCTCTCTCTCTCTCTCTCTCTCTCTCTCTCTCTCTCTCTCTCTCTCTCTCTCTCTCATACATATGCATACGAGCGTGCGAAATATATATATATGATTCATCATTTCCACATGATATACCACACTACCAACTGCGCTTAAAAAGCATTGACCAAAGAGAGAGAGAGAGAGAGAGAGAGAGAGAGAGAGAGAGAGAGAGAGAGAGAGAGAGAGAGAGAGAGAGAGAGAAAAGAGGGTAAACATAACGAAAAGTTTGAAGTTCATGAAAATGCCCACACATGGAAATATATATGAGCCACTTATCAAGCATCCTCTTCAAACACAATAAAAAGTGAATAAAAAGGGAATACGAATTTTGATCACCAAAAGTGTGGGTCATTCAAAATGTTTACGCAAAACTTAAACTTGGAAATAGGAAAATGCACCAGAAAAAATACCGATGAAAAAATAACATGTAAAGTATATATATAGAAAAGCTAACTGAAAAATGCCACCAGTTCATGAATTAACATAAAACAATCTCAAAAAAAGTAAAACCGCTGAAACGTTTAGCCTGAAAGTAAATGGAGTTCAGCAAAGAAAAGGGACAAAAAGCAGAAACGATAAAGAAAGGATGAGAGGGCGCGAAAAAGAGTCAAAAAAGGAATGGGTAGAAAAAAGAGAGAGGAGCAGGGAACAGCAGCAGTGAAACAGGAGAGGAGAGAGAGAGAGAGAGAGAGAGAGAGAGAGAGAGAGAGAGAGAGAGAGAGAGAGGATGGGTAGTGCAGCAGCAGCAGCGACAGCAGGAGCCAAAAGGAGGAAGAGGAGGAGGAGGAGGAGGAGGAGGGGAGGGAGCGTTCGAGGGTAGAGCAGCAGGAGGGAGGGGCCAAGGCCGCGCGGTGGTGGAGGGCGTGGTGGCACGTATCGACCCGCTAGTTAGCGGCTGCAGGAGATGTGTCCTGCTGGGGTATAGGACCACAGCTGCCACAGGAGGAGGAGGAGGAGGAGGAGGAGGAGGAGGAGGAGGAGGAGGAGGAGGAGGAGTTAGTGTGGTAGGATGAGAACCACGGTCCTCCGAAGGGGTGTGGTGGTATAACACCCTTCTTTTACCCTCTCTTCCTCCCGCCCCCTCAGGAGAGAAGGTATAGGTATTTAGCAGTGGTGATAGGGAATGAGCTCTTGCCTCCCCTCCCCTACCTCCCTCCCTCCCTCCCAATCCCGGAACCCTTACTCCGCTCTACGTGAATCATCTTCTCCCAAAATATTGTGAGAGAGGGAGGAGGGGTGACTGGTGACCCGGCACCCGATCCCCCAACCGCCGTCCTCCCACCCAGCTGGACTAACACCGTTGGATAACATTATTTCGTAATCGGCTGCAGTAGGGATGTCGAGATATCAGCATCCTCATCCTGTGTGCCGTCTGTAATCACTGCCTTTGGTCATACTCTCTCACTCGGTGACAGAACTGGCGTACACTACTTTGATGTTGAAATTAACTTTTGAAATTATAAAGACAAAAAAATGTCTTTATATTAAAACAAAAATGCATAACCCGACAAGGAATGTGCAGGTTTTTTCTATAAGTATTTGAGTTTTGATGTAATATGAGTCATATTACATTTAAAGTTTAACGTAACAGCTCGAGAACAGAGATCGAGTGCGATATTCGAGACTAGTCATGGTGTAACACCCAGAAATCGCTGTTGTTCTTTCCCTACTACCAGCGTGTTGAGAGAAGGGAAGATTCGGGAGTGTTCTGTACTGGAGGACAATGAGAGCAGATGGATAAACGAAAATAAAAAGCAGTCACCGTTGAATGAGGAAAGAATAACGTTGAAGTGGATACTTCTGGAAATGCTGCGAGAAGTGACGATTAATTTCACAAAGGCTTATGTTGTTTCAATATTCAGTCTTTTATTTTTAGGTTATCTTTGGAAAACGCAAGTGTTTTCTTCATTAGTCTGACAAACCCCAATAAATAAACTAAGCTAACATACACGATATACTCTTTCAAAACACAGAATATACTCGAAACTCGCAACCTTGTCAGCACGTGCTCAAACCCCCTGTTAACGCTATACGTGCTCTCTCTCTCTCTCTCTCTCTCTCTCTCTCTCTCTCTCTCTCTCTCTCTCTCTCTCTCTCTCTCTCTCTCAATAATAATCATAAGAAAAAATGTGTGTATATATATATATATATATATATATATATATATATATATATATATATATATATATATATATATATATATATATATTACAAACCCTGTTTATATGCATTTGTTTATGAGATGCACTAAGGAGATGATGATGATATTCACTCACACTACCTCTTTGTTCAGCGTTAATTGGGATTCCAATACTTGCCGCTTCCCGCATCCATTCCTCTCTATCTCTGTGATCAAGCAGTCCACTAACCCCCTCTCCGCATTTCGCTCATATTTAACTGCGAGTGTGTCCGTGTCTTCATAAAGGAGTCCTCAATGCAAAACAGGGTGCTTCGCCAATCACGCTGCTATTTACCCCTTAAGTCTTGGCCAAAGAGCTTATGATGATAAGGACGCCTAGATGATGATGAATGCCGAATATGAAGACGGCACGGATGATAATGATGATACTGAACTTAGCAATGAAATGCTTAGCAAAGAATGCAACCAAAAATAATGCTCTTGATATATGATTGCTGTATACTCGTATATAATATACAATTCTCAAGTGGTGTGAAATGTCATAACATGGCCTAGGTTATGGGTTCCCTAACCCCATGCCTTGTACTGAGGCTACAAAAACACCAATGAAAAATTAAAACATTACGTCTTGGGCTTTCAGTGTGCGTTAATGTGCTACATAAGATAAAAGATGCATGACTATTGATTTTATTTAACGAGAGAAAGATGGATGCTTTGGGGCTAAGTAAGACAAAAGTGGAAAGTGTGTGTGTGTGTGTGTGTGTGTGTGTAGGAATAGGAAGGGCAAACAGTGATTATGTCTGAGGTCGCTGACAGGTGTAGAGATAGGGATAGGGTAAGGATTGTAGTGTCGGCAAGATTATGGGGACAGGTGAGAGTGCAAATGTGTTAGTACAAGGGCTGTATGGGTAAGATTGAGTTTGGCAGCGGAAAGCGTTGCAGTACTGAGTGTATAAGCCACGATGGCAAAGGCATGAGTGTTTTTCGGAGAACCTGAGTCTGTGTCAAGCTAGGTCTCTTGAATATGAAAGGATGATAATGTTAAGAATTGAATGTTAATGTAAGTGACAAAGAAGCAAAGCTGAAAGACAGAAAAGTGGAAATGGTTGGCGTCATTTTGCAATTAACAGGTTGGAAAATGCAAGACACCAAAGGTTGATGGGATTACAAATGAGATACTGCAGTAAGGTGATGATAGTAACACTGTAGCTAACCAGGTTCACAAGGTAACCCTAGATATGGGAAAATGTAAATTTAAATGTGAGAGAGGCATCTATAATAATTATAAGGGCATAACATTACTAACTATACATGGAATGTGTATGGCTGGACTCTGAGAAAGTAACAAATTTGTTATGAAACATTTACATGAAAAATTTGAAAGTAAAAGGTAAAAGCTGTAAGTGGCATACAGGGACCAGAAGAAACTTCCAAATTAAATCACCTTGGAATCTATGTAGGGGAGGCTGAGGATCTATGGTGTAGAACATAAAGAAGTTGAGAGCAATTACAGGTTTTTATGATGGGAGCAAATCAAGTTAGAATATGTAGCCAAAGACGGACTGGTTCTGTGTAAAGATGAGTTAGAGAAGGAGCGTTATATCTCCCAGACCGTTTAATAACTTAACGTATGGAAAGATGAGGTATGCAAGAGAAAGGACAGCTGATGTAGGTGCTGAGTTATGGGCTAAGAAAATGAGCTGTGAATGGAATGTGGAATGGTTAGTTTTTGCAGATGATACAACATCGACTGGAGATATTAAAGGGGAACTGAAAACACTCGCGAAAGAGTATGGAAGTGTTTGCAAGATGAGAATGTTTAAAGGTAATGTGAAGTTATGAGGGTTAATGGAAACAATGAAGATGTAGCAACGAATGTTTATATGGATGGTGGAATACCAGTAGCAGTCGATTCAATTATTACTGGTAATAGTAGGATGGGAGAATAGGTTAGTCTCAAATGTGAAGCAAGAAAAGAACTGGGTGTGTAGAAATGATATGGAAGAGAACTGTAATGTTTAATGGAAGCCAAGCTGTGAATATATCAAGGATTCTTAAGCCAACTCTCCTTTATGGAAGTGCAATGTGGACGTTGAATACAAAGGAAAGAAAACAGGCTGAAGCTGTTCAGATGAACTGATTGCAAAGTGAGTGGCTTAAGAATAAGTGGAGTGTCAAAGACTGAGGTGATAAGTAAAATAATAAGTAAAAAGGTTGGCACATTCCAAAAATGGATTAAACAGTTTCAATGTGCTTTGGTCATGTGGAACGTCTGTTGGTGAAAAAAAAAACTTATAACTCGGAAATGTCAGGAGGAAAGAAGAAAAAAGGACCAAAAAGTATGAGATATAAGGCATGAAAATAGCACTGGAAAGGAAGGACCTTAGTATCCATGAAGCGTGATATTGTATGCAAGATAGACATAAACGGGGCATTAAGTTTGCAGGGGTGTCTGCATGCAGCTGATGAGCCTTCTGAGTCGGTGTATAAAGCAGCTGATATAGCGGAAGTTTATTTTTCTCTACATCCTCTATATTTATGATTCAACAGTTTAATAATGAATGTGGCTTCATTGTGTCGTGTTTTGTCTGGAGCTATCCCCTGTTGTAGGAAATAGCTTAATATTTGAACACACAAAACACGATATATATATTTTATATATACACATATATATGTGTCTGCGTGTTTGTATTTGTGTGCGTGTGGGTATATCCACATGTCTAGTATGTGTGTGCGTGTGGGTATATCCACATGTCTAGTATGTGTGTGCGTGTGGGTATATCCACATGTCTAGTATGTGTCTGCGTGTTTGTGTTTGTGTTTGCGTGTGGGTATGTGCAAATGTCTAATGTTTATATTTTCATTTTCAGTTCCTCTTTCTCAATCATTTTTGACAGTATTCTGCTATATATTAGAGTCCAACTCTATTGTGAATCCAGATTGGTCTTGAGGAAGCCCACGAATTGGTGGCTGAAATAGCGGTTGGCTTAGGAATGAATAAATATAGCAGTACTTAAAGGCATCTAAAAATTTGCCAGTAAATTGTGGAACCCATATACGCATTAGCACTTGAAGAGAATGGGAAACAAAACCATACCAGAAAATTACAGGGTCGCTGCTAACACCTTTGGTAATGCCTTTGGTAATGCCTACAATGAAGGTCGAGCTCACATAAAAAAACACTTTATTCCGTAGAAACATCCGCATGCTATTTATCTAAATAAAGATCAAACAATCATCACTGCTGTTGCTCTTATTGCCATTTTTGTCTTGGTCATAAATATTCTCCACCCTACATCATCTGCTAAATAAGCAATCAAATTCTCATCTATTCCCAAATCGCCCACTTCATGCATCTCGGGGCCAGTCTCATCACCCTACCTTCATTACCATGATCGTCATTATCCCATCTATAACCATTCCTCTTTTACCTTAGATAAGAGAACATTATCTGGTCTTCCCCTTGGCGTAATATGCTTCCATCTTCTAAAAAAAAAAATTATACGAAAAAATGAAAAGAAATCATCACATCACTTCTTTCCTTCGCCAACAACTCTCTTTTCCTTCACATTATCATCAACCCCGCCATCATCATACTCATCATAACATTCATCCCCAGCAGCAAATGCTATACAATTTCTCCAAGATTCTTATATATGAACCTAAGTCCCTTCTATTTTCGGAAATTCTTCTTTTTTTTTTTTGCTTAATCTGAGTAGGCAAATGTAGTAAATGTCCTGATTTTTCTTTTTCTTTTTTCTGGAATTTGGGGGTTTCAAAGATACATGTACACTATATATATATATATATATATATATATATATATATATATATATATATATATATATATATATATATATATGTGTGTGTGTGCGTATAAGTCATGAAAACACAGAGCTGTAAATAAGCACTACATACATTTACATGATTGCTCACTAACATTAATGTCAACAGCCGTACTCACAGTAATAACAACTAAAATAATAATAAATGAAAATAAAATATATAAAATTACGAACGCTTACGCACGAATAATCATTTAGCAGAGACAACATACAATATACTGAAAATGCTTTCCTACGTTAATAATAACAAATATGAAAAGACTACGAAGTTTACGTCGGCTTTCCGGCTGTTAAAAGGTTTCATCACTTAATGATCCCTGCAGTGACCATTTATCTCCAGTGATAAGATCACCTTCCAAAGTTCTCTCTCTCTCTCTCTCTCTCTCTCTCTCTCTCTCTCTCTCTCTCTCTCTATTTACTGCAGCCATCACAATATAATTTCTCCTTTCCTCTCGTCGCACTCCTTTTATTTGTCATCATCTGTTATTCTCTCTCTCACTCTCCTATACACTGTTTTCCTTAGACATTTACTCTCATAACCATTAAACGCGTATCAGTGGAAAATCTCTCATATTCGCCATCAGCCTTTGATAGGCTCTACATTTGATGAATTTATCCTGTCTTAATCTCCCTTTACCTTTAGATATGCAACAACGTCTCTCTCTCTCTCTCTCTCTCTCTCTCTCTCTCTCTCTCTCTCTCTCTCTCTCCGTTAGCTTTAGATCTGTATCACCAGCAATCTTTCTCTCCCGTTACCTATATGGGGAAAAGCCTCACATCTTCGCACAAGACCCTTCACTTTGCTGTCAGTCCCCTTCTTTGAACACATGGGTCACTTTCCACATGAAGCTTCGCGGGATCTTGAAGGAAAACCGACTCAAAAAGAATCTTCTATTATAATTGATGTTACAAGGTCACATAGTATCATCATGGAATAATATTTATGAATCGTAATCCGAGATTCTTGTTTTCGATGCTAATGCTCTCCAACTGGACAATATAGTAGACAATTCAAAGGAAAGCAAGAAGATATATAGCATCTTTCGTTCGCGCACTCCCACCAAAGTAAAAACACATGCCCTCGCGCACTATACACACATACGACACCTGTATGCGAGTATGAGCAATAGTAACCGAATAATTTCTTTTCTTCAAGTGTCAATGATCTTCGAAAACTCAAAACTAAGACGATCAATAATATCTGTAAAAAGGAAAGCATAGAAAAATATACAAAACATCCACCATAAAGTGACTTACGAAGAAACTCTTTTATATGTATGTATGCATATAATTGATTGCACCTGATAGAACTGTATATACCCACGAATATATGTATCATTATTAACCTGGAGTTCATATATGAAATAATAGCGCTGCTCTCAAAATTTCATAATCATAATTATGACTTAATTGCAATGAATTTAATCATCACAAAATTAATCTACCCACATCACCGTTCCTTTACCTGCACTTTGAAACAAGTAATCTGTGTTGTGACTCAAAATATAACATGAAATGCCATTTTTAAGCCTCTTTTGCACTACATGCAAAGCTGCAAAATGATGGCCATTCATTAGTGGATCATACAGGAGAAAACAGAGAACGCATTTTTCCTTTCAAAGCAAACGGCTTAGGCAGTATAAAGTGTATTTCCTTCTATACCTGAATAAAAATAAGGGAAGAAAGAAAATGGAAAAAATAAATGGCGTCTATAAGAAAATGCAGGGAGGGGATAAAGGAGAAAAAGAATAGAGTTGAAAAGAAACGCAAAGAGGGACACAGGAGAAACATGTGAGATCAAATATAAAAAATATGAGAAAAGGGCATGATAAAAAAAAGGATCGAAATATGAGCTAAAGGGAATGGAATGGAAGACAGACTGAAGCCAAACTAAAAAGTAAAGGGTAAGTGCGAATGACATCCGAGAGAGAGGGGGTTAAAAAGAATGAAGGTGGCCAACACGAGAAATAATGGAATCGAAAGCTATGTAAGCAATCAAGGAAAATAACATCAGGTCCATAATTCGAACAGCCTTCAGATGGGGTGAGAAGGCGAGAAATGGGAACAAAAATGTTTTCAAAGACGGAAAACTACAACGCAAGAAAAATGGCACCCACTTTCATCACAAAAAAAAAAAAAAAAACAGCAATTTATCCCCTATGGAAAAACGTTATCTGATCCCATCCTCGAGTAGACTTTTTCTTTACTGGGGGGAAAAATGAAACCTTTTCCAGGGAGGAGAATTAGATCCCCTTCCGGAAAAGGGGAAAATTTTACTATGTCACTAAATGAAATAAAGGAAGCCTAAAAAACTTAAAAGTAATTTGTCTAATATCGAAAATAAACTCCCTTTTTAAAGTATCTGGAAAATATTTGCATTAAGTACTGTGAGCGAAACTAAACTTTCCATTTGAGAATACTGGAATCTCTTCCAGTGTGATAAAAGTGTAAGAATTCTTTGTCTAAAAGAGAAAGTTATTCTCATTTTACCGTCATATACTCTTATACCATTACTAAAATTTTCTGAACAATTATTCATATTATTGAACGATAATATCTGACAAAGAATCGGTCATAAATCACACAACACTGGTATTGTTCTCTTTGAAGTAAAGAAAAATTAACAAGACCAAATTGTACTGCCCAATCAAATTAATTTTCTGCACTACACTACACTACACTACACTAAGCGTTTTCACTAGATAAACATCTGCTATCATTTTTAAGTCTGGACAATTTCTCCAATCATTTTCAATACTGGATATTCCTACAAAAAATGGTCATACTGGATATATAATTTCTACAAAACAATTCAACACTGGATAAATATTTTCACAAAACATTTCAGCTATGAATATATTTTCTCCAAAAATCTTTATCGCATCATACACTTTCCAAACACTAAGTACCAAATATCTTTTCTCCACAAATTTTCAGCACTGGGTGAAGGTTTGCTTCGCACACTGGCAGCAATGGATAAATGTTCTACCTAGCATTTTCTAGACTGGATCAAAATATTTTCTCCCCATGTCAATGGATAACTATTTCCTCAAACCATGTTATTCACTGGATCAGTGGTTTCCATCACATTTTCAACAGTAGATCAGTATTTTTTCCGAATTTTCCAAATTGGAAAATTTTTTCTAAACGTTTCAAATTTTCAAAACTGGGAAATTATTTCCTCAAAGTATTTTCAAAACAAAAACAAACATTTCCTCCAAACATT